>NC_048236.1:35164701-35258164 GCF_002007445.2 Ailuropoda melanoleuca
GCATACGGTTAGAGGCATACAGTTAGAGGCATACCGTTAGAGGCATACAGTTAGAGGCATACAGTTAGAGGCGTACAGTTAGAGGCATACCGTTAGAGGCCTACAGTTAGAGGCATACAGTTAGAGGCATACCGTTAGAGGCATACGGTTAGAGGCATACAGTTAGAGGCATACCGTTAGAGGCATACCGTTAGAAGCTTACAGATAGAGGCATACAGTTAGAGGCATACAGTTAGAAGCATACAGTTAGAAGCATACCGTTAGAAGCATACCGTTAGAAGAATACAGTTAGAGGCATACCGTTAGAGGCATACAGTTAGAGGCATACAGTTAGAGGCATACAGTTAGAGGCATACAGTTAGAGGCATACAGTTAGAGGCATACCGTTAGAGGCATACAGTTAGAGGCATACAGTTGGAAGCATACAGTTGGAAGCATACAGTTAGAGGCATACAGTTAGAGGCATACAATTAGAAGCATACAGTTGGAAGCATACAGTTAGAAGCATACAGTTAGAGGCATACAGTTAGAAGCATATAGTTAGGGGCATACAGTTAGAGGCATACTGTAAGAGGCACAGTTAGAGGCATACACTTAGAGGCATACAGTTAGAGGCAAACTGTTAGAAGCATACAGTTAGAAGCATACAGTTAGAGGCATACAGTTAGAAGCATACCGTTAAGAAGCATACTGTAACATACAATAAGGCACACAAACACTGTCCACACAAACACTGCCCTTGAACCATGAGACATATATAGAGCATGGCACCCATCAACTGGAAAAATACACATTTACTTGAAGCACACAGAAAAAATTTACAAAAATTAAACAAGGAGTGATCTCAACAATCATGAATGATCATGAAAAATACTTTGTATCAAGCTTGTCAAAGGCATCTACAAATAATACTTGGAAAGAAATTTAAAGCCTTATTTGTTGGAATTACTAAAGAAAGAAGGTTGAAAATAACTAACGTAGGCAATCAATTTAAAATGCTAGAAAAAGAAAAAACATAATAAAGCCAAAGAAAATAGAAGAAAGGGAATAAATTTAAGAGCAGAAATTAATGAAATACAAAACAATGACACATTAGAGAAAGTTGACATAAGAAATAACAGAAAAGTTGGGTTTTTTTGTTAAGTCTAAAAGTGATACATCTTTTGCAAGATTTACCAAGAACAAAACAGAGAATGTACAATTAACAGTATTAAGAACCAAAAAGATTCCAATGCCTTGTTTGCGCCATAGATTAAAAAGCTAATGTAAAAAAAGTCTTATGAACAACTTTTGGCCAATTTATAAAAATTAAACAAGCGTTAGGCCATAAAGTAAAAATTAAAAACACATTTCAGGGGCGCCTGGGTGGCTCAGTCAGTTAAGCATCTGCCTTTGGCTCAGATCATGATCCCAGAGTCCTCGGATTTGGGGCTCCCTGCTCAGTGGGGAGTCTGCTTCTCCCTCTGCCTCTCCCTCTGTCCCTCCCCCCAACTGCCGCTTGTTCTTTCTCTAATAAATAAATAAAATCTTAAAAAAAGATGATATAAACAATGTATCCCATAATTGGTATGTAAATAGCATTATTTATAATAACATCTAATAGTATCAAATACTTAGGAATCAATCTAACAAACATATTCAAGACTTTACTGAAAAACTATGCAACATTATTGAGAGACATTAAAGATTTCTCTGTTACCGTTTATTATTGTTACATAACAAACCACCAAAATTGGGGGTTTCAAACAACAATCATTTTATTTTGCCCATTTTCCATGGGTCAAGAATTCATAAAAAGAAAAGAAAGGTTTGTCTCTGCTTCATGGTGTATAGACCCTTAGCTAGGAAAACTTGAAGTCTGGGAGTAACTCTATAGTTGAAAACTGGAATCATCTGAGGATTTGCCTGGCCCCTGAGCTGAAAGGATTTGAAGTTAGAACTGATGATGGGAGGGGCACCTGGGCGGCTCCGTCTGTTAAGCATCTGCCTTCGGACCAGGTCATGATCCCAGAGTCCTGGGATCTAGCCCCGAGTTGGGCTCCCTGATCAGTGGGGAGCCTGCTTCGCCCTCTGCCTGCTGCTCCCCCTGCTTGTCCTCTCACTCTCTCTCTGTCTCTGTCAAATAAATAAATAAAATCTTAAGAAAAAAAAAAAAGAACTGCTGATGGGAGAACCTACATGTATGTGGTTTCCCCATGTACTTGACTTCCCCATGTACTTGACTTCCCTGCAGCATGGTAGCCTCAAGGGAGGGTATCATATTCATCTTCATCCACTGGAAGTCTCAACTTCATAAAACTATCCATTCTCTTCATATTGACTTATGGATCCAATGCAATCTCTATCAAAATTACAATGAGGTGTGTGTGTATGTGTAACTCAACAAGCTGATTCTAAAACTTACACAGATGTGCAAAAAGTCAAGTCACTATTAGGAAAGAAAAGGAAGGGGGAAGAATTGCTTTAGTAGATATAAAGACTCATAAAGTTACAGTAAAGATGATAGCATACAATTATCCCAGGGAAAAACAAGCAGGCAAGGGAACACAAATGAGAGCCCAGGAAGAAAACCATGAATATACGGACACTTGGTTTCTGAGGGAAAACTGAAGCACTGCTGGTCAATTGGGGAAAGATCTTACTTTTTAATAAATTATGCTGGAAAAACAGCTACTCATATAGAAAATTTGAAATTAAGATCCTGTAACTCACACCACACCAACAGCTACTTTCAAAAGAATTAAAGACCTCTCTATGAAATGCAAACCATAAAGGTTCAAGAAGATAATATATAATGATTTGTAAGATAATCTTAGATAAAAAAAGATTTTAGAAAGAGATGTTTTCATAACTTCATGGGATGATAGAACTTCTTGAGATACAAAAAGCACCAACTTTATTAAGAGAAAATTGATAAATTTGATAATGTTATAATCAAGACAGTAGTTCATCATAAGATATTCTAAATGAGGTTAAAAAGTCACAGAGTAGAAAAGGTATTTTCAACTTCTATTAACAACTAAGAACCTGTACCCAGAATACATAAAGAATTTCTACAAATCATTAATGAAGGGACAGGTCAACCAAAAGAAAAATGAGTGAAGGACTTGAAAAGGGACTTCCAAAAAAGAAAATCGAGATGTCCAACAAACATCTGAAATGACTTTCACCTTATCACGTAATTAAGAAATGCAAATTAAAAACACAATGAGATATTATTTTACACTCACTGGATTAGCAAAAATTAAGAACTCTGACCATACTAAGTATTGACAAAAATATGTAGCAATGAACACTCTAAGAAATGGCTGGTAGAGGGTAAATTGTTACGAACACTTTGAAAAAAATTGGGATTATTTAGAAAAGCTCAACATGCATCTATACCATATAAGCCAGGAATTCTCCTCATAGGTTTTACCATGAGACACATGAGAATATATTCAGAGCATCACTGGCTGTCAGGGCCCCAAAACAAAAAAGGAACCCACAAATGTCTATCAATTGTAAAGTAAATAAATAATAGTATATTCATAAAATAGAATATTGTGCAGCAATGAAAGTGAACGAGCTGTGGCTATATGCTTCAATATGAGTGATGCCAATGTAATCCTGAGTGGGACAGACTCACAGAAGAATGTCTACAGTATATAGCAGAATCCCATTTATTTAAAATGCAAAAACAATATGTTTTTTAGGTATATCCATATGTGTTGAAACTACAAAGAAAAGCAAGGAAATGATTCACTTAAAATTCAGGCTGAATTACCATTGATGAAAGGGAAGAAGATGGGATCAGAGAGGCACCCAGAAGGTTTTAAATGGACTGACAATATTGTATTTCTTGAGCTAAGTGGTGGATAAATGAGTATTTATGTTATTACTCTTCAGATTGTATATGCATCTTATGCAAACTCTTTTATGTATGACATATTTCACAATAAAAAAGCTTAATTATATTATATACTATTACTACTATATATACTATACTAACTATGAAGCTATTATCTGGTCTATGGCCACACAGAACAGACCTTGAACAGTTTAGTAACCACTCCTGCAGCTCCATAATTAGAAAGATGTTTAAAGTATAGCCTAAGAGATACACTACAGTCAATGACTTCTACAAAGTGGGAGAGAAATTTCCAGATTATAGAAATTTCAGCAAAAAGATTGTTTTATATACATATATATATATATATATATATATATAATTTTTTAAAAGCTGAAGCTGTCTACAAAACTTGTATCATTCCTGAGCATGTGCAGAGCACAGGGACAAAGCCCAGGGACAGTCAAGGATGTGGGGAGGGACAAGAGCAATGTGGTGAAGGAGAGGGGTCCTCTTTTATATTCCAGCCCTAGAGCGATCCGCCCTATGTGAGCAAATTAGAAACAGCAGTTGTAGCCATTGTAGAAATACAGCTGGTGATGACACTTGAAAAGTATGCACTCTAAGGACAGTGAGAATTGCCACAATTCGGATCTTCATCTCATTACGAGGAAGGACTGTTCAAATGGGATACAGAGCATCCTGGACACTGAAGACCAGAAATGATGCAGAACAAGATGATGAAAGGAGAGGGTGGTTCGAACAAAACCCAGGCAGGTACCATTCCCTTAATCACACCTGACAAAGGGTTGCGCTGATGGCCGAGGGACGGGGAATTGGAAACAATACCAGATACACTGCTGTACATCAGTATTGGCTTGTTAAGTAAATGTTCTCATAAGTGAGTCTTTGACTGTTTTGCAAGCTGCAGAGCTTGCCCAGCAGTAAGTGTTCAATCATTTTCAAACCCCTTTGTTATATTCATAAATTTTCAAGTAAAGAAACCCCTCCAGTGATTTCTACAGAGGTACTTAAACAGGGTGGATCCAACTGAGGGCTGTAATTAAAATTCTGGATACACAGCAACCTTCCTTATAGAGCAGTGCTTGCTTGACCCAAACTCCTTCCTACCTGGGCAGAGTTGCACATAACAGAGTTGCACTTTAGAATTATTTTTAATAGTCTCTTTCCCTAGGTGACTAATTACCTTTCTTTGGCCTGCTCCTCTACTAATGACCACTAAAATCTGACAGATTCAAAATTTTGAAAGTCATCCAACTATTTAACTCAGCCCTAGATTTTTTCAGAGAAACAGAAACTTCCAGATGTAGATCATTTATTTAAGTTACATATCATTCCTCCAAATTGACATGCAGCCAACTCACAATTATCCCCAATAACAGAGACCAGGTATAGAAGGCATAACTAAATTCCACTGATAACCAAGAAAGTTTATTTGCTTTCTCCTTTATCAAACTTCTGCCAGTTACTAGCCAGTTTCTGAAAGGGCCGGTTCAAATTTCGTCTTCTTTTACTTATTTTACTGTCCTTCTACTGGGGGCTAATGAGTTGCCAGAGTCAGGCAATAGAAGAAGGAGGTCTAAGGGTGCCTGGGTGGTTAAATCAGTTAAACGTCTGACTGGATCTTGGCTCAGGTCTTGATCTCAGTGTCATGAGTTCAAGCCCTGTGTGGGGCTCCACACTGGGCATGGAGAAGAAGGAGGTTCAAAGAGAAGAAGAAAATCATATAATCCCTTAACTGAATAAACACCTCTGAACTGAAGTTGAACATGTTTTCTCCTTGCTGGGTAAGGTTAATTTAGAAACTGCATGTTTTTACTCTGGATATTATGCCTGGGGTGACCAGATGTCCCATCACTGCCACTCCCGTCAATACTATGTTTATCAAGGGCCTCTTGGGTGGCTAAGGTGGTGAAGCATCCGACTCTTGATTTTAGCTCAGGTCATGATCTCAGGGTCATGAAATAGAGCCTTGTGTCAGGCTCCACACTCAGTGGGGAGTCTGCTTGAAATTCTTTCTCCCTCCCGCTCTGTGTGCTCTTTTTCTCTCTCTCAAATAAATAAATAAATCTTTAAGAAAAATACTATGTCTATCAACATGTCTTTTGTTTTATCCTTGTTCCCTTCTTTTTTTTTTTTTTCTTCTCTTTTTTTCTGTTCGTCACCAGCTAGCCCTCTTTTTTCCAGGGCCTCCTTTTCCTGAATTCTTTATTATAGCAGAAAGCCTGTAAATTCCACAGGAGTAAGTATGGACCCCAAAGATTAGTTGAGGGCCCCCAGAGATGGGGAGCATCTCCTAGCTGCATCCTTTTCCACCTCCCCTGAGAAGTCCCATTATTCTTCCCCCTCCCCTCTGGTGCTAGGGAAGAGAACCAACTTCTGCTCTACACCAGCCGCATGCCAGACATTGGTGGCTCTCCTACATCCATCTCCTATTCAATCTTGCCTTCAGCTAAATGCAGTATTGGTTTATTATGTCTATTTTACAACAGTTTCAAAGGGTTTAAGTTTTATTCTGCTATTAAGTAACAGGGGAAAGATAGAGATCCAAGCTTTTACTGTTTTTACCACAAAAATGTTACCAGGCACAAGATGCTGTTTCTTTTGTTGTATTCTCACTAACTTCCAATCTATAATTTCATCAATGTATTATATTTCCTACATTAATTCCCATGTTTACAGAGAAAATTTATAAATTTGAGAACATTAAATTTTTAATTATAAAATTAAATAGGAGGAAATTATAGCTTGAAGATTTTAATGGATACTGGAATCAATATGGTTTCATTGAAATTACCTTAAGGGAATTTCAGAGAAATGTAATGATTTTGTGTATTTACTTCTAGTTAAGGATGGCAGCTTGTTGCATTATCTCTGTTTCCTCCAAAACTCTATTACACTGAGAGCAAAGGATTTTTCTTAAGTCATAAACCCACAGGACCAAGAGAATAGGGAAGAAGATGGAAGCAACACAATTTTGGATGTTAGAAAGAAAACAAATGAGTGTAACAAACTTAGCAGACCCCATAAAGTTAACTGCTAAATCAGCAGCAGGGGGAGCCAAGAAGAAACCATATTTATGCCATAGAACCTCCAAGAGGATGAAGGATTGGCAGCATCCAGAACTTCTGGAAATAAGGGTGAAGGTAGAGCAACAAAAGGAGTACTGATTGATAGTCCTCATGAGATTTCCAAATACCTACTCTGAAACCAAGAGCCAGGTGACTGCTGCTCCTTCCCATGGAAGAAAATAAATGTTTATCCTCCAGAGAAGATAAAACATAGGCTCTCTGAGCTGAAGGATGCCAGTCCCAGGTAAAGATGGGGAGACACTGATGTCAGGTGTTTATGCAGAAGTATTATTAGGAGACTCTACACTCCAGCTTTCTTTTCACGTTTGCCTTCCAGAAATCCAGACTACTCCTCCAATAAGATATTATAGCGTCCTTCCCTAGGGAATCTGAACACCTTAAGAAAAAAAAAATATCCAAAGCTATTGACATTGGAGCTGACCCAGTGAAACAACCCAAAGAGATCACCTTGATGTCAGTCCACAGTTGGCTTCAGCAACATGTTCAGAGGCTGCAATTAGCCTTGTAGCATGATACCCTACACATGAGCAAAGAGATGATTTGCCAAACTTTAAGAAATGCATTTAATGTGAAAAACAGGAGGTCCAAACAAATCAACATTTAAAAATCACATAGAGGTAAAAACAATGCAAGGAAATTTCATAAAATGTATTGCTCATATTCTTAGAAAAAGAAGATATTGCATCCACTAAACAAGAGTAGTAAAATGTTAAAAATCAAAGATTATAAAAAAGCTCAAAGAAATTAGAAAGATAGTATATGTAAAAGAAAAAAAAAAGTCAGGAAAGGGTTGAAAAATAAAGTTGACAAAAATTAAAGAGAGCCCAAAGGACAAAGAAAAGAGAATGGGATCAGAAAGACAAGAAATTAGAAGTAATCCCACACCCGAAAAACAACAGTTCAAGAGAAAATAAGAACCGTTCCAGAGAAAACAAAGAAAATGAAAAAAAGCAAATCAAAGAAGTAGTTTAAGAAAATAGTATGGACCAATGAACAAAGTTCCAGTAGAAAGGATTCTCAGTGTGCTTATAACAATGGATGAAATCAGACCCATGCCACAAGGCACAGTGTGACAGTCCTGTGATGCATCCCTCAGTTCTCCCTTCAGGAGGGAAGGACTTATTCCTCTTGTTGCAGGGAGTGCCTTCAGCTGGGGAGAGCCTCAGCAGAAGAAAACTGCCTTCTCTAAGGTCCTGTCTCCTTCTGGGGTGGCCCATATCCAATCAACACAGGGATGTAAAGCACCACCCCTTGCCCCACCCAGGACAACACTAAAGGGCCATCCCATTTGTAAAAGCCACTACAGACCCCCCACTGAGGCTTCTCTGAGATCACATCACAATTCAACTTCTCCCTCCCCCCTCAGACTTCCTTTCCTCCCCTCCATAGGTGTTGGTCTCAAGAGCACTCCCAAATAACCCTCCCCCATACTAATCTCCATCTCAGAGTCTGATTCCTGGAAATCCAGCCTGGAATACACATCACTGTGAATTTTCAAAATAACTGATTTTTTAAATTTTTTTTGAGATTTTTTTTAAAGAAAAAAAGAATACATCCTAAAAGCTCTCTAATTGGGGTTAAAGAGGAGGAGCAGTTTTCATACAAAGAATCAAATATAAAAATGGCTTTGGATTCTCAATAAATGCTGAAAACTAATCAACATTGGCAAAAAATTTAAATTAAGAGAGAGAGAGAGAAAAAATACCCACTTCAAACCTGAAATTTTATACCCAGCCAAAACCTAAATGAAGTGTGATGGTAGAATAAAGGCATACCTAGTCTCATTAAATTTACCACTCATGGACTTTTTCCTCAGGAAAAATTGAAGCTTGGTGCATAAGTAAAATGAAGGAATAAGCCCAAAAAAGGAGGAAAATATGGAATCCAGGTAATGGGGGTCCCAACCTGGGGAAGTGGTAAAGAGGATCCCCGGGGATGACAGGATGGTGGTGAAGGAGATCCCCAGATGACAGTTGGCTGGAGAGAAGCCTAAAGATCAACGAAACTCAACAGGGCAGGTCAGAAGACTGCTGATATTGTTTGGTCAGATAAAGCAGACAGACTGTCAGGTATGTTTGAATCTACCTGGAGGAAATTTACACTGCTGAAGGAGCTGGGGGATAAATTAGTCGTGTGCATATGGAAAACAAAGAAATGAAGGGGGAGAAAAAGGCCATATACAAGTTCCAACAAAACCAAAGACACGGAAGAAAGGAAAAGTAATAATAAAACCTTGCATAGTTTTCAATTGTGCTGATGTAATAAAGATGTAAATAAAAATATTTACTGACAAGGGCGCCTGGTTGGGTGTCGTAGAGCATGTGACTCTTTCTGTTGGGGTTGTGAGCTCAAGCCCCACATTGGGTGTAGAGATTACTTAAACATAAAATCTTCTAAAAAATAGTTATTGACAACCTAATTTAACTAAAATCAGAGTTAACTATACTGGGAGGACAGCAAGTGTGTGTGTGTGTGTGTGTGAGAATGTGTTAGGAAGTTGGGGGGAGGGGTATGTGAAAAGAGATCAAAACCCTCATTTTTCATAATGAGAAGGTAATAGAAACGTCTAAAACTACAAAATCAAGTGAGAACACTGTAGCATGTTATACAGAAATATTAAAAAAAAATCATTTACAAGTGAACGTGACTGCTCTCTCTAGGAGCAGGAAGTGATATGTGGGAGAGGTGGTAAGGGCCATTAATAAAAGTAAAACCCAAATTTAAAAAAGAAGAATTCTTTGCTTTTAAATTTATTTGTTAGCTTTTTTCCCACTGAGAAAGCTCACTAGGTCCCACAGGTTTAACTTGGGTACCCGCGATGTGGGGCTCGTGTTAGTAACAGTGTGGGTGTTACTTCAGCCTTCGGGGGGGTTACTGGCACGACGAAAATGGCGGACAGAAATCATCCGCAAACTAGTTTGTAGAATTAAGTGCTTCTTTTATGTATACGCTTATTATCTTTCCCCAGATCTCATTTGGCCAAGCAGTCTTAAGAGTAGACACTCTAAAGCACAATATGGTATTTTTATACCTACAATGTGCTTATGGTAGTTTTTAATCAAGGATGAAAAGCTGACCATGTCTGGCTTTGGAATTAGTGCCACAGAAGGAAAATCTCTCTGCAAAGGCAACCTAATCCGCACTACCCCTGAGCACAACAGGAAACAAAGGCTGCTTCTAGGTAAAATCCCTTGGGCTCACTTGGGTGGCTTTGGGGTGACAATGGCACACTGATGCAGACGGGGCATGCCAAAATGAAATTCACACCTCCTCCCCAACACTGCACAACGGGGTTACCGCACCTTCCCCACCCCCAGTATAGAGAATGAGATGAATCAGCCCCTAGGGTGAATGGACCTGGTAGAAACTCTCCTGAGATAGGAAAGATCTCGGCCTCAGCTTGTTGAAGAAGCCCTAGTGAGGCACCAGACGGTCTTCACCAAATGCCCCATGGCTTAGCACTAGTGTCAAGCATGGTGTCTGGCATACAGAAGACACTTGATAAAAACACGCTGGGTGATGGGATAGCAGGTACAAGCTGTAAGTGCTAGGCCACCTTTCAGAGACTTACGAAAAAAGCTGGCAGACTGGTCAAAGTTGGTTTCTTAAAATTCACAACCATTTAAAATCAGCATCACAAGCAGCAACACAAGCCATGTTTTCTTTTCGAAAGCTGGAATGGCCTAAGAAAAGAAGGGCTCCTCAGAGCACAGGAAGTCATCAGAAGCTGGAATAACTAGGGCAACAGGTGGAACTGAAAGTTCCCGGGGGAAGGGCGAGCTTAGTTGGATCTATAGATGACAACGGAGCGCCACCATTGAGAACAAGGGTACTCTTGATTGCCACGGGTACTGGAAGAGGCATCAAGGAGCAATGGCCAATGCCTGGTGAGCATAGGTACTGCCCACGTTCCAGGTACTGGAGCCGTAGCTGTGTTTCTGGATTTCATCATCACAACAGCAAAGATTGTTGCATGACCCCGAGGGCCGCCTTTCACACTGAAACACCGGGGCTCCTCACTGTGCAACTCCTGCGGGCCTACTGCAGAAGATTCGGGGATGGCTGTTTGGTCCCAGCAAGGTCACCACTCTGGACCAAGAAGGAGAGTTTGTGGCAACCGCCGACCCCTGAGGGCTGTAGAGCACAACGTGGGCGGTGCACCCTGGAGCTACCGGACCCGAAGGACAGCATGTTATTGGCCTCATTCTACAGTGAGGAAGCTAAGGCCCAAACAGAGTAAGGGCACCCAGCTGGTGACGTAGGGAGCTTGTAGCCAAATTCAGGTAGTCCCCATCCCATTAGACTTGTGTTTTAATAACCACGCGTTACTCCTTTAAAAAAAAGAGGGGGGGGTTGAGGAAGGAGAAAAGTAACAGGAATCAAGGCAATGGAGTGGAAGGATGATGAAGGAAAAGGAAAGAAAACGGAGGGACAAGCACTTGCTTCAGCTGCCAACCACAGCTGGGGTTCCACAGATTGCGCCTCGAGAGGGATCGCCTTCTCCTCTTTGGAGCGCTGCCCTGCCCCTGGGTGCGCCCTTCGCAGGGGAGCAGGTCGTCAGCAAGCACCTTCTCACGTACTGAAAGCGGGCTTTGGTTCCTCCTGTCCTTCAGGGACAGCAAGGCTCTCGGAGACCCCTCCCCCGGCCGGCGGTGCAGGCGGCCCGCGCTCCATCTCCCCGGTCCGCGGCTCCACCAGACGGCCCGCACTCCATCTCGACGGCCCGCGCTCCACGTCCCCGGTCCGCGGCTCCACCAGACGGCCCGCACTCCATCTCCCCGGTCCGCGGCTCCACCAGAGGGCCCGCGCTCCACGTCCCCGGTCCGCGGCTCCACCAGACGGCCCGCACTCCATCTCCCCGGTCCGCGGCTCCACCAGACGGCCCGCGCTCCATCTCCCCGGTCCGCGGAGTGGCGGGATGAGAATGGGTCCTGCTGGAGCGAAAGAACGAGGGAAATCGCAACGCGACTAGCGCACCGCAAAGCCCTCGTTCCGAATCGGGAAACAGCCAGTGGTGTAGTTTTCGAGCTCACGAACCTTTCTTGGACCTTTGTTTGGCTTGTCTCTAGGATAGCTCTCTTCTCCCCATGAAGGAGGAATGTTCTACTTGCAGTTCACCCACCAATACCTTTACGGAGTAGCTGGAATGCACGGCATGCCCACACTTAATGCCGGAGATACTACTCCAGCCTCCACAGAGCCAGCCGTCTAACCAGGAGGGTGTGTCCACGGGGACACCAAATAATAATAACCAAACAACCACAACAATAGCTAACATTTACTGAGCGTATGTTCCGGGCACTAAGCAGTACATACATTACTCCCAATTAATCTCATTTAATTCCTACAACAGCCTTGAAACACAACTTACCCCTGAAATGCAATTATTATTTCCATTTTACAGAAGAGGAAAACAAAGCACAGAGAGTTAAGTGACATGCTCAAAGTCACACAGCTAAGAAGCATCAGAAGTGGGATCAGACCCAGGCAGGCTGGCCTCAGAGTTTGCTCTAGTTTATACTTCTCTCTGCAGCCTCTTCATAGGCTGGAATGAGTATTTGCGGTGAAAAAAAAAAGGTATGATAAAGGAGTGAACTGCAGTTTAAACATCTTTTTGTTACCATTTTATCGTCAAAGATGGGAGAGAAGATTCCACAAGGTCAAAATTCAAGCGCTACAGATCTAACCAGGAATCCCTGATTACCCCCAGTCTATTCGTTAAGAACCCTCCCATCCTCCAGGCTTGCTTGAACGGTTGGAGGTTGGAGGTTGGCCTCCATGACTTGCATTCTCAGGAGTTCCTGAAGACTCCTTCCGTGTGGCCAGGGTCTGATGGCCTTCAGTTGTCACCAAGAGTCCCTAGTGATTCGTTCACTCCCTGCTCAGTGACCACGGATTGGAAATCAGATGGCAAACAGGACTTCTTGCCAAGTTTCCGCACATGGACAACAAGTAGCCCATAAGGGAAGAGCAGAGCAAGCTACGTAATTTGTGGGGCCCAGGGCAGAAGAAAATGTGGGGTCTCCTGCTCTAAAAGCTGTTAACAGTACTTAAAATTTAAAGTCACTAGTATAAATTTTACTGTTAATCTTCATATTGTAGAATGCCAGTTTTAAATGTAAATATAAGAGCATTTAACTCCTATGTAGAATTTCCAAAATTACTCAATTTCTCATGCATGTATGCACATATATGTAATTCTTACCAGATCAGAGGAAACCCTGCACAAAACTAACTCTTTTCATTTCAATTATTTATACATGCACATTCTACCCAAACTCTCTACCTACAAATTACTGATGAGTATGGAAGATGAAAAGAAAAGTAACTATGGGTTGCCCTTTCTCCTTCCACTTATGTCACCATTTACAGTGTAATACAGGATAATAACAGTGGTAAGAAAGGATGTGATAGAGTTCCCTGGTTGTTCATGTTTCTTGGAATGCTACGGTCTTTCCCCGTGTACAAAGTTCCGGTTCACACAGTAAGTATGGCAACTTACGGCTATCAGGGTCCTCACTTACTCATTCATAGACATAATATACTTACCTTGTACTTGCTTTGAGTCATGCTGAACTCCCTTGCATCATGGGTCTATCAGCATTTGGTGCTTATAGGATATCACAAATACCATGGGAGACAGGGGTGGGGGGGAGGAGGGTGGAAAGAGATGGCATGGTAGACATGCCACATTGTGCTAATCTCCTCTGTTGACAGGCAGGCTTCACTGACTATCGGACTTCACTTAAAAATCACAAGTTCAAAGATAAAATTATTGAGACTTTCAAGTCTGTGACAACAAAGTATTATAACCCAAGCATGGGCCCTTCTGAGCATGGGACCCTGTGTAACCGCAGAGGTCTCATACCCAAGAAGCAGCCTTGGGCAAGGGATAGATAACTTTAGTGCTGGAAGCTAGGAAGGGAAGCAGGCTTGCTGTGAGAGTTTCCAGCTCCCTAGGCACAAATAGAAATAACTCTACTGAGGGTGAAGCTGCCCAAGTCAGAAGGCGGGCACCAGCGGGTGTGTGTGGGTAACAAGGACCTAAAATGATACGGACTTCAGGTTACTGCGGTTTGCGTTCTCAAAAACACAAAGTTTTGCCTTTATATTTGTATAAATTCCTTTCTGATTATACATATGTGTATATAGTGGCCCAGGGGGGACTCAGTGCCACTGAGTGAAGAAACATTTCTGAGGTTTCATCAGTGACAGCTTTACTCATTCAATGAGGCAACACAGGCCTTCATGCCATGGGCTCGTCTAAAACCACAAGTGCCCAGGAACTGAGAAGGAGTCTTCACTGGACCCACTTTATGTGCTTCTTCAAATGTATCCATTTCCACCTGCCTCCCAAGTCCTTGGCCAGTTACTCACTAGAGAGTCCCAGCTGACCACCTAATCTCTGAATTTCACCAGTTATCTCAAACTCTCTTAAGGATGGGTTTGGGCATAGTCTCTGCTGTACTTCCCTGGTGGGGGTGGGGGGTTAAGTCCAAGGCCAAGGCAATCAGATGCATAGAGGTTCTGGCTCCTCCCACCACACCTGGCCCCAGATGAAGCGCTGTGCTGTGGGGCCATGTGGGCCACTGGGTTGACTTCCCAGCAGATAATCGGAGCAGCTAATACAACCCAGAAACGTGGAAAAGCCAATTCCCTATGGTGCAAATTTTGATCAATTAGAGACAAAAGACAGGATGGACCAGCAGATAAATTCTTTTTCTGAACTGAAAGAACTGTTTCAAGGCAAATATTTCCAAGAAGTCTATTCAGAAATAAACTCACAGGGCAAGCCACCACAGTGTGTTTTCTTTTGACCAGCTTTGCTAATATACATTGTATTTGCTTTCCCTCCTTCCTTGCTTTGTTTCCCTCTACACTTCACCTGCAGTAAAGCATTACCTAAGCTTTGCCTGGTCTCTATTTATAGGTAACCAAGATCAAAACACTAATCAACAGCAAAATCCGCCTCTTAACTATCACCTGAGACAGGAATCCCCTAGCTAAGTGATTGGCATACAAGACGGGTATTGGAAAATTAGAAACAAAACAACTAACCCTGAACCCTTTAACTTTATGTTTTGAATCATCTCCTTTATAGTGTTATGGATGACTTACTATGAGCCAAGTACTAGAGATATAGGGAACAAGAGAACTGTAATTCTTGTAAAAGCTCACAAGAATTTCATCTAGTGGGAAAGACGAAAGAAAGAGAAAAAGAGAGAAAGAAAGAAAGAGAGGAAGGAAGGGAGGAAAGAGGGAGGGGAGGGAGGGAGGGAGGAAGGAAAGAAGGAAGGAAGGAAGGAAGGAAGGAAGGAAGGAAGGAAGGAAGGAAGGAAAAGAAAGGAAGGAAGAAACCTAACAAAGGAAGTTTTGTGATACATGTCATGAAGACATAAATGGTTCCTAGATGGAGACACTAGAAGGCATTGCCTAGTGGTAAATGGTCAGAGAACGATCCTTGAAAGAGGCAATGTTTAAGTTGAGACTGAACAGGTAAGAGGAAACCTGTGAGCAAAGATCCAAGGATGGGGAGCATTTCAGAAGAGGATATGCCAAGTCTCCGAGGCAGAAACAAAGTTAAAAGTGCCAAGAAACTAAAAGAAGATCCATAGGGCTGAAAGAGAGCAAGAGAGCAGCAAAGGCACCAGACAGCTCTGGGGAGTTCGCTCAGCCGAAGCTCAGGCTGGGCCATGTCAGACGCGGTAAGGGGTTTGGAATTTTATCTCATTTCCCTATTTTTTTAAAATACCGTCAAACATCAGGATTTACATTATATTTTAACCCCAAACCATCTCCAATGAGATACTTAATCTACAAAGTGTTAAATTTAAGGAGATACACGTTAGCACAGCGTGACCAGTGAGGGTGGCTGAAGGCAGGCGTAAGGAGAAAAAAGACTCTGAATTCTGAAACAGAAGTCATTATTCTATTTCTTTTGTGACAGTTTGAAAATGTAAGATATTCATCAACACTGAAAGTGAAAGCCTCTCCCGACCACACCCATGATCCTGTGCCCCCGTGGTCCAAACATTTCCGTCTTCCTGCAGCAGAAACCCTTCCTTTCTAAAATGGCCTTTTGTCTTCACCATCGATGGTCACGAAAAGAACTGAGTGTGACTCAACTAAAGCAGGCCTTCTCAAAGTCTTCAAACAACCACATAGTCTGAGCTCTAATCCCTTGGATTAGAGACTCAAAATCCAGCCCTTTGATTTGGATGCTGCCTCCATGCTAACTTGAGAATGCAGGAGAGGAACCGCTTAGAAATGTCAATCCCCCGCTGAAACATAAAACTGACAGCCTCCTCATCTGTCTGGTCCTTTCAGTTAGCATTTCTTCTCTAGCAATGGCACTTGGAAAACTCAGGGACTATCCTTTTGTACAGTACAGCACCCCCTCCTTCAGAAACCCCCCCCAGATTAATTGGCACTACTACAGCCGTTCACAGCTGTATACAACATGTTGAGGAGTGCCGCGGAGAGAGGGGAGATTATGGTTGCCTGCACACTGTCATTGCTTAGCAAGAACAGACTCCCCTCCTTCAGAAATGGCATGATAATGAAATGTAATAGCAGAGCCTCTTGGCAATCAATGCCATGGTGAAAATAAGTGCATATCTCAATGACAATAACAAAGATGAAATGTGAAACAACAAAGCCCTTTCTCTCTTGGCCAGAACTCTTGAGAGCAGCTCATTACTCTAACCTTTCCACCTTCACTGGATGCACAATTAGAAACATGCATTTCCACGGGCATTAAATCCACTTGCTCGCTCACTCTGCCCTCATTAGAACACTCAACGGGGCCCAATTAGCTGGATGGCCATAAACAGATGTTTGTGACTTAGGAAAACAGAAAGAGAAACTTTTTGGAGCCCAGAGAGTATGGAGAAAATCCGGCACACCCCATCTTATTAATTACCTGAAATCTAGAGTTTTACTTTTGACATGAACCTACGTTCTTTGTTTTGATAGGAAAACCTTATGGCCAGAAACATGGAGCTCTATTATGGCAATATTTCATGTAGGTCATGGAACTTTTTAAAAATTTAGTCAACCTTTTAAAATTGAGAGACTTTGCAGATTATCTGCATCCCTCGAAAAGATGTCAGAAGGTTTAGCCACAGTGAGCCAGGCCACTTTCCCACTTGGCCACAAATGGTTGAAGGGGACTAGTGTCTGTCTCTCAATATGTCCTCCATGTCACCACCGTCCCCACTACTGTGCTCAGCTCCTGGACCTAGCCCACTTCTCTTGTTCTTGTTGCCTGCTTTACACCCATGTGAGTAGAATCACAGCTCTACAACTTACTAGCTTGGGCAATTTAACTTCTCCGTGCCTCAGTTTTGTTTTGTTTTCTTTTTGCTAATATAAAAAGGGGTTACATGGGCAAAATGGTGAAGGGGAGTAGGAGGTGCCGAATTCCGGTTATGGAATGAGTAAGCCATGGAGATAAAAAGTGCAGCATAGGGAATACAGTCAATGACATTGTAATAGCGTGGTACGGTGACAGGTGGTAGCTATACTCGTGGTGAGCAGAGCGTCATATACAGGACAGTTGAATTGCTACATTGTACTCCTGAAACTAACGTGACATTGTGTGCCAACTATACTTCAGTACAAGTAAGTAAATGAATGAATGAATGAATGAATGAATGAATAATCATATGAGGCTATAATATTCACCCACCAGGTAGCTGTGAGAATCAGATGAATTAAAACATATCCATTGTTAAGAATTGTGCCTGACACGTAAGTTCTCAGTCAATTTAGCCATTACTTGGTTGTCACTGCCAGCAGCATCACCACTGTTCTGGGGAACATAACCCAACCTGGTTTCTTCGTTCTTCCAGTGGAGAAGTCAATGCCATGTAGTTACCACTGACGGCACCATCTGTCACAAAGATGGTCTGAGAACAACTTTTATCGCAGACATCACACCGATAATGTGTATTATAATTCTACTGGGAGGTGAGCACTTGACTAGACACAGGGCAAAAAATAAAAAAGTAAATAATAATCATTGTCTTAACCCAGATATCCTCACAATGCAGGAGGCAGGCACCAGGAGTATATGCATATGCATAGCATATATGGAGGAAGTGAACAAGCACATTACTGGATAAGGAACAACAGCAAAGCAGTGGCCTCGGCCTGCTTGGGACATAAAGGTAACTTGTTTCTGAGGCTCTCTTAGACTCAGACCTTAATGTATTTCTGCCCAGTACCTAAGTAAGAAAACTACTGCGGGAGCAGGGATCAGGCTTTGCTCCAGCAGAGGCCATTCACCGTCCTGGGCCTGCCTGCCTCAACACCACACTCCGTAGTCTTCACGGGCCCTGCAGCCAGAGGAGACGATGCAGCAGCACCTCCCTGAAACGCAGCCAGCCACAGGAGTGCTTCCGACGTCTCAGTTAATTCAGACGATCGGTTCATATCACACTAATTAAGGTTTCAGATTTGATACTGCTATTCCTCTAAGGGGCATTTGCAAATCCGTGGGTGTTTTTTGGTTGTCACAGTGATGGGAGCATGCTATCCACAGTGAGTGGGCAGGAGCCGAGGATGTTAAATGTCCTATTAACACTCAGGAAGGTCAGGCACGACTAATGTCCATACCAAAATGCCAAGGGCAACCCCACTGGAAAACACCAAATGACTCATTATTATTCCTGTTCAAATAGCACATGAGCAAAACCTGCCCAGAAGCACAACAAATGCATGCTGATAAACCGTGGTTAGTTAGTACTTGACCCCAGCCCCAAACACCATTGTCAGAAAGTAGCTCAGCTAAATTTTCAGTTGAAGAGTATGGGGGTGGTAACAGTGGCATCTATTCAAGATGAGCCTCTATAACTTCATTTGAATAAGCACACATGATTTCAAAGTTTCTCTTAACGACTCCAATTCCCTCTTTACATGGAGATATGACCAAAACCTGAGTATGTATTAACTCCTATTCCGGGTCCTGGGATAGATGTTAGTAAACCAGATAGATGAGACTGATATTCTTACCAGGCTCCCATTCTAGAAAGGGAAGACAAACGATAAACCAGTAAATTATGAAAAATATAATTTCAGGTAAAGACAAGGGTCACAAGTGCAATAAATCTTTGTGCTGGGAAAATTGGACAGCTATATACATAAGAATGAAACTCGACCACTCTCTTACACCATATACAAAAATAAACTCAAAATGGATGCAAGACCTCAATGTGAGACAAGAATCCATCAAAATCCTAGAGGAGAACATAGGCTGCAGCCTCTTTGACATCGGCCACAGCAACTTCTTTCATGACACATCTCAAAGGCAAGGGAAAAAAGCAAAAATGAACTTTTGGACTTCATCAAGATAAAAAGTTTCTGCACAGCAAAGGAAACAGTCAACAAAACTTAAGAGGCAACCCACAGAATGGGAGAAGATATTTGCAAATGACATTACAGATAAAGGGCTGGTATCCAAGATCTATAAAGAACTTCTCAAACTCAACACCCAAAAAACAAATAATCAAGTCAAAAATTGGGCAGAAGACATGAACAGACACTTCTCCAAAGAAGACATACGAATGGCTAACAGACATGTGAAAAAATGTTTAACATCATTAGCCATCAGGGAAATTCAAATCAAAAACACAATGAGATACCACCTTATACCAGTTAGAATGGCAAAAATCAACAAAGCAGGAAACAACAAATGTTAGAGAGGATGAGGAGAAAGGAGAATCCTCTTACACTGTTGGTGGGAATGCAAGCTGTTACAGCCACTTTGGAAAACAGTATGGAAGTTCCTCAAAAAGTTAAAAATAGAGCCACCCTATGACCCACAATTGCACTACTGGGTATTTATCCCAAAGATACAGATGTAGTGAAAAGAAGGGTCATATGCACCCCAATGTTCATAGCAATGTCCACAATAGCAAAACTGTGGAAGGAGCCAAGATGCCCTTCAACAGATGAATGGATAAAGAAGATGTGGTCCATATATACAATGAGATATTACTCAGCCATCAGAAAGGATGAATACCCACCATTTGCATCAACATGGATGGAACTAGAGGGTATTATGCTAAGTGAAATAAGTCAAGCAGAGAAAGACAAATATCATATGGTTTCACTCATATGTGGAACATAAGGAATAGCAGAGAGGACATTAGGAGAAGGAAGAGAAAACTGAAGGGAGAGACATCAGAGAGGGAGACGAACCATGAGAGACTATGGACTCCAGGAAACAATCTGAGGGTTTCAGAGGGGAGGGGGGTGATCGGATGGGGCAGCCCGGTCATGGGTATTAAGGAGGGCACGTGTTATAATGAGCACTGGGTGTTACACACAAATAATGAATCATGGAACATTACATCAAAAACTAATGATGTACTGTATGGTGACTAATATAACATAATAAAATAAATAAATAAGACAAAGGAAGCTTTTGCCTATAATATCTGATATATAGATGTTTAACCTCATCAATAAATGGCATATTAATAAAATGTATTTTGCCTTTAAAAAAATAAAAAATAAAACAGAAGCCCTCTACATTTTATGTTTTAACCACAAACATTTCTAATTGCTTACATTGGACACAAAATGTTGAAGATACTGGTTTTTTCCACTGTGATTGTTACGCAATTTGGTTTTTTCAAAGTTTTCCCTTAATGGTAACTTTGAACAAGACGTACATTTTCTAAAATGCACTGTCCCCTCCCCCAACAGCAGATGACCCACATTCACCAACAGCATCTGGCAACCATTATTGCACTGGCTTCGCAGCTGCTCCTAGGAGTTAAAAGGACTGTGAGGGAGGACATGGAAATCAATTTTTAACTCTTATTTTAATTATTGGTTCCTTTGGTTTAATACTTGGTTACTTTTCATAAACATCTTGCATTAGGTAGGCAGCAGATCTTTCCCTGATTAAAGGGCCCAACTTCTTAATTTATGCTTCCACCCAAATGACCGGCTTCCACGTCAAACAGAACTTGGCTTCCATGGGGTACCTGCCTAAGCTTCGAACTTTCTTCCATGTGGATATTTGGTTATTCTGGAGGGATACATTCAAACTCCTGTACGGGGTCCCAAGAGCTCCCATCACATAGCAAAGCAGACTTCCCTGGGACAAAGTGCCTCCTGTAGACGGCAGAAGGATCATTGGTGCTTGCTACATGGCTATGCTGTTGGTAGGAAACTCTAAAGAAATTGTTTACTGTTGACATTTGCCTAAGAAAAGAGATAAAACTAAGACTAAATTTTGACTTCTGCCTTCATTCAAAAATACATATTGAGAGTTTACATACAGCTCTGCAATAACAGAGAGCTGAACACAATAAAAGCAGGCAAGGAGATGTCTATAGCACTTCCAGCAACAGCTCTGTCCCCATGTCCATCATGACACTCCTGTTCCCCGCTCTCCCAACTGCGCTTATAGCTAATGGTGACTTAATGACCCAGTTTGGCCAAAGCGACGTGAAGAAAAATGTGCCATGATGTTTTCACTTTCCTAATAAAAAGTAACAGATGCAGTTGGCATCACAGCCTTCCCGGTCGTGCCCTCCTGCTTCATTGCAACCCCAAGACGGATGTAGCTCCAACTGCCTTGTGACTGTGAGAGAAAGAACTGCTTTCCCTCAGAGGAGAACCGAGACGCCAGCCTAAAACCCTAACAACGTGAAGCAGCTGAACAAGAATCAGCAATTGCCGGCCTCCGCCCTCATTGTGCAGGAAAATAAAGTCCTATTTGAGGTGAGCTGTTTTAGTGAGGTTTTCGTATCTGACATGCTTCAGCTCCACATCATCAGCCATGGATCCCAGGAAGATCCCAAGCCCCTTTCTTCTCAGGATCCAGCCTGACATCTCCACAGAATGTTCTAATGTGGTAGGCCAACACTTACTGTTTCTTGGCACTAAACACGGATATCGTCTGTCACAAGTCTTGGTTAGACACTGCGCTGGTCAGGGTCTAGTCAGGAAACCAGAACCCATGTAAGGGAGTCTGTAGGAAGGATTGACATCAGAACGTAGTTCCAAAGGCATTGGAATTGCTGAGACGCCTAACACATATGGTGAGAAAACCTGGTCAGTATCCAAGCAGGATGCCACCACCAGTCCCAGGGCTGGAGGAACCCAGGAAAGGGAGCCAGGATTGCTCAACAGAAAGCAGCCCCCATGGAGGAAGCTTCCAGTGGAAGCTGAGACCATGAAGGGGTTATGTATCAAGAAGGAGCCGGAACCGCAGACAGAACACAAGCAGAGCCTCAGAGGTCATCTGAAAGGAAGAGAGAATAACTGCCCTGGCTTCACCCTTCCTCCACCATGTCAGTCACCCTCCAGTGCCTTCCATCAGTGGAACCGCCCTGAAGTCAATGGGTAAGGGAGCCTGAGAAAGGTAGTTTTTAGGAGCCAGCCCCTCAGAGGACAGAGCATGAATCCGAAAGCAAACAGCTAATGACCAGTACCACCTTTTGCTGCTATTGATAGTGAAGAATGCATAATAATACCTCGATGACTTCTTTACCCAAAGACTCTTTTGACCCCCACATATTCTCAGTGAACTTACAATCCTCAAAAAATGCTCATTACACAGGATGCCAGGAGTGGGTGTTTCCTTGAGAGAAGAACATGCACATTTCTTAATATTTTTTAGAGCAAAAGCACAAGGAAGCTGCATTCTAAGCAACTGCAGGGTTGAATCGTGGAACAAAGCAAAAAAGAGCAAATGACCTAGGAGTATAATTGCCATCCTAATAGCTGCTTTGATTATACTGAAATCATAAGGAAAGAATTCCCCCTCAGCCTGACTCCATGATTATGCTCTTCTCTGAACACAAGAAAGACCTGATCCCCATGCTTTCTACCTCAGTGGAGAAGGAAGGGAGGCAAGAGGAGGGGCAGGAATTTCAAAGTCACTATCCACAGAACAATTAGCATTACAATTTGTAGAGCTGAAGAAAGGCTTACACAAAGTAAGATTATATTGATAAGTATCTTGAAATCCATGAAGCACTACAGAATACCAATAGATAGACACATACATACATACATACATACATGGATACATAGATATAGGTACAGATAGAGATTTATTCTATCCTCCCGTTTAATTGTGTGATCTTACATCTAACATCTCTGAAAAATAGGCATTCCACCTTGGTTTGAATCTCCGCAGTTACAGAATGCTCAGTGCTTTATGGGACAGCACGTGCTGCAGCCACAGGGCTCTCATGGCTAGAAAGCCAAGTGTCTTCCTCACGTTTTCCTCTACCCTTTGCTGCTACCTTGTCCTCCTTCCTCCGCTTTTTCCCTCACTGGAGTAGGTGAAACCAGCTCCTGTGCCTCCTGGGCTCCAGGCTAAATTTTACCTCATCCTCCTCAGAGCCGCTCTCCAACCAAATAACTTCTCAGAACTTCTTCTTAACAGCGCCCTTCTTAAAATCTGGCACCTAGAACTAGACTCAATTATGCAGTTGTGGGTCGTTAGTACAGTGAGACTCACTTGTCGTCTGGATACCTCTATCTTAAGAACCTCAGATTGTCCTGACTCTTCTATCATACATGGTTCTTTTCCACAGGAACTGAGGGAATGCAAACAAGCACTTGAGAGTGCTTGAAAATAGACAGCATTCAGCAAGCACAGTCTGTTATTGGTGTCATTTTTCTATTGTTTTATGGATTATCATGGCCTATTCTTATTTCTATATTGACTGCTCTCAAGCGAATTGCCATCATACAGCAGCTATATTATTGGTTTTTTAACACAAATATAATTGTTCTTTATTAAATTTTAGCACATGTTTTGGCCCCTTTTTCTAGCCTGTCATTTCAGTATTTATTCCCCCTTTGGACTAGTTCAACATTCCAGCTCTGTGTGTGCCACAGATCTGATCAGAAGTCTTCAATGATTTCACAGCCAGGGCAGAGACAGAGCCCCTAGTACTGGGCCGGCCACTCCTCTCTTGGCTGCCATTGATCCATTAGTCAACCCTCTTTGGGAGCAATTGTTCAAGCAATGATCGACGGACCAAGATAAGCAATCATTTATCCACATGTCTCCATATTCTACGTGAAGAAATCCCCAAGGATTTGCTACCTTAGGGACCAAGTCAGTTTTTGATAGCTGCAGGAATACTGTGCTGGGTGAATTACACAACAGCTGAAGAGTTGAGATCCTATTTGGAAAGCAGCTCTATCAAATGAAATTAAAAAAACAGTATTAACCCCACTATTTAAAAGATTGAGTTTAGTTTTAGCTATTTTTATTAAACTCTGGATCCCAATTATTTATTGTTTACAAGTGATTTGCTTAATTAGCTAAACCAGAATTTTTTCAGGAGTATATTGATATTTTTCTTTTTGAAAATGAGTACATTCTTTTTCCTATCTCAAGTATTCTGATACCTCTTCCATTTGGCATTTGCCAAATTTTGCAGAGGAAACCAAGGAATTCAGTATCTCTGGAAAGTTACATACGTGGATTTCTGTATATGGAACACAACGGTGGTTTAAGAGAAGAGCACTACCCAAAACAAGATAATAGGGGCACCTGGGCGGCATCATCGGTTAAGTGTCTGACTCTTGATTTCCACTCAGGTCATGATCTCATGGTCTTGAGATCAAGCCCTGCATCAGGCTCCATGCTCAGCATGGAGTCTCCTTGAGATTCTCTCTCTCCTTCTGCCCCTCCCACTCGGGCACTCTCTGTCGTGCTCACTCTCTTCCTTTCTCTCTCTGAGATAAATAAATCTTTAAAAGAAAAAAACCCAAGATAATATATATGATATATTACTGGGATAATCCTAACAAGAAGAAGCTACTTAACTTACCATGTACTGGAAAGTAGTTTTAAAATGATCATCCATATTGATAGAAACTTATAGGTATTTTTCCCAAACTGCTAACAAAAATTTTTTTTCCTAAGCAAATGCTTGGTGGCTTTATAAGATACAAGTTTTTAGTATGAAATTCTAGGATGGATTTCATTAGTTGGTTGCTATTTGACCACACTCATAGCAAGATATATAGGTGAAAAACAATGCAGTTGCAATATATACTTGGAGTTGGTGCTCAATGTAGGTTTATTGTTTATTTCCAAGCTCTTCAAGGCACAGACGTGTAGCAATTTGGCTAGAGCACAACGAGAGGAGATGATAACACCCCAATCCCTGGCTATCTTATGATTTCGAAAGGAAGTAGCAAATGGTGGGAGGTGTTTTATAATTACAAAGCTTTATTTAATTATCCCGGCCTTGTTTTTATTAGACAAAAGACGAACCGAACTGCGCTATTTTACGGTAGTGAGCTTTACCGGCCAGTTTTCAGAGGAAATCACGGGTTCATGAGACACTTTGGGGTTCAGTCTGTCATGGTTCTGTCTCTTACACCTGAGGAGAGGAAGACGACAGCAAAGGGTATTCACATCCTCACTCTCCTCAGGCAGGTTCACATCACACTCAAACTAGTGAAAAACAAAAAAGTCATAAAAGTAATGTTTATGGATACTTTTACACTTCCAGGATCCAAACTTACCGTGAGAGGAAAATTAACGACAGCTACCTTGTAACAGGCACTTCTGCGATGTTTTACTGAAAAATCACAAAAGCCCGATGAAGTGGATAGTATGACTACCGTAGCACACAGGCTAGGAAGCCAATGCTTGGGAAACTCAGTAACTCTTCATGTGCTCATGGTTAGTCTGTGACGTACCCTGTCCGAGCTAATGTCAAAGCCTACTTGTTAAATCTTTGTATTATGCTGCTTCCTGAAGACCTGATCAAGTCACCATGGCATGACCAGGAAACTGATAATGCATCTAGTTAGTAGGGAAAAGGGAGATAATGGGTGTGAGGGGGAATCTAGGAGAAGCCATTATGTGACTTCATTAAGGCAAAGCGAAGGAGGTTTTTTTGAGGCTTTACAAGTTCTGGTAGGACTGGGGACCACTCTCCACATCCAGAGGAAACATTATTATTGGAAAATCTTACCCACCACTTGATGCTAAGACATAGGAGGTGTCATTGACAAAAGTTGCCCTGAAATTGAGTTCGATGTTGAAAGTCTGTCATTAAAGACTCGGCTCGCTGGCTGTTGTAGTCATTGGATTTAGATTTACTCTACACTTAGGAGTTACATTTTTATTTCAAGGAAAGTCCTGTCTGCATTCTGAAGAGAACTCATTCTGAGTTCACAGACCACACCTGCAAATACAAAATCCAGTTACTATTGGTCCTGATATATTTTTACTCTATTTCCTGTGAGAATCGATCAACAACACACCTACCATGTGCCAAATGCAGACATCCACTGCTCCTCCAGCCACAGCTGAGTCCTACTGTACCTCAGTTTACCTCACATCTGGCTCATGTTATCGACAGAAAAACCACTAGCAACTTTAATGTGGAACACTGTCAGACACAACCTCGTGATTTGCAGATGAGCTCATAAGTTGTTCTCCAGCCCAAATCAGCACTTTTCCCATATCTCTCCTGTAAGCCAGACTTTCATTTGGCTTTGGCTGTGAAGAATAATTAAGGTTTGGGAAAGGCAAGATGGTCTTGCCAACTCAAGTGCTCCAGAGAGCGAGGATTCCCCAAGCTATTAGCACAGTCCAGAGGAGCAAGAGGTGTCGATCCAGGAACACCCAGGAAGGCAGCAGTTGCCTGGGCAGTGGCTTTCAGTCTCTTTTGTCTGTAAGTCGCAGTTAGAGATTCCATGCAATACCATGGCAATCCAGTGCATACAGGGCCATATACACATTTGTGGGTATACATGCTTGCACGCACACACACACACACACACACACACACACTGACACCCCATTTGTAACTGCTATTCTGTGTCATTTGTTAAAACACGTTGGCCAATGTATTAGTTTATTATGGCTGCTGTAACAAATTGCCAAATCTTAGTGGCTCAGTGCCGCGTAACTATTGTATCTTATAGCTCTGAAAATCAGAATTCCAAAATCAGGTCTCAGCGGGCTAAAGTCAAGGTATCGATCAGCAGGGCTGGTTCTCCCTGGAGGCTCTGAAAGGGGAACCCTTTTCCTTGCGTTTTCCAGCTTGCAGAGGTCACCTGCGTCCCTGACTCATGACCCCTTCCTCACAAAATTCTAACAACTCGGTTCTGCTGTCACATCTACTTCTGCTTTGATCCTCTTGCCTCCCTCTTAAAAATTGCCTGTAATTACACTGGACCCACCCAGATAATCCAAAATAATCACCCTATCTGAAGATCCTTAATCACATCTACAAAGTCCTTTTCGCCACACAAGATAACATAAACACAGGTTCTGGGGATTGGGATGTGGACTTCTTTGGGGGGGTGTCATTATTCAACCCACAGCAGCCATGAACAATAAATTGATTTTTCATTAATGGGTCTCACACTGCAGTGTAAAAATCAGTGGTCTAATGTATGTCAGCAAGCACCTGGAATGGAGGGGATCAGTGAGAATGTCACCTGACTATAAGAAGAAAGGCGAATAGACATGCAGTAAGCATCCCAGGCCCAGTGTTACAGGTTATACCCAGTCTATCCCTTCCTTCTCCAGTCATCGCTGTAAATTAGACACTATTGTTCCCATTTTAAAGATTTGAAGACAGCCTCAGAAAGGCTAGATAACTTCCCTAAGACCACACAGCTAGAATGGGGCAGAGCCCATTTTCAAACCTGAGTCTCTGTGCCCACTATGCCCATGTCTATGCTATCACCCCTTGTGGTGGTCTCTCTCATGAATGCCTTACCTTGCCTCCCAAAGCCGGGCCTCAAGTCTTCACTCCAACCCATGAGCTCACCATGTGTGGAAGCCCTCTTCACTGTGGGGGCTCCTTTCCTGGGAATTCTGGAGGTCTGACGCTACCACTCTCTTGTTCCACAGACTTCTCTATTTGAACACTAATTCTCTGTCTCCTTGACTCCAACATGAGAGTAGTTCCTGCATGTTTTTATATAAGTTAGAGTAAACTAGCTTTTAATTCAATCTCAATAACCCCCAAAACTGGCAAAATTGAAATTTAAGACAGGAATGGGGTAAAGTTGAGCAAAAATTTAGTACAGTAAACAATGGGATTTTATCTCAAGGTTTATTTCTAGGCTTTCAAATAGACTTGGAGAACACTCTAGCAATCATTTTGAAAAACTTAAAGATTATTGACTGTTAAACAAAGTCAAATCTAGGAGATGATGAATAAAATGGCACGTGGTGCCTTCGACTACATGTCAGGTCACCCCGTGGGGTTGTGTGGCTTGAGAATTGAAGTGGAATTCGGGAACACTGTGCTCTACCACTAGCCAGCCACAAAGCAGCTGTGTGACCTTAGACTTGGGGATTTAAACTCTCTGGCCTTCAGAGAGGAGATATAGCGCAGAGGTTACAGCTGTGCTTTCTGCAGCCAGACCCAATTTGAGTTCCCAACTCCAAAGGGGCCCTGTTCAAATGTATTCATTAGCCAATAAACTGACTCCCATGGAAAAACACTTCCCCTGTCATTTTCATGTGGCTCCCTGATATAAAGAGAGAGTTACAGCATCGTGTATGTCAAAGAGGTCGTCATGGTTCAAAGTGTGGCAGAGTCCCCTCTGGAGACTGCTATCATGGCACTGCGCTTGTCCCCACCATCCCACCAGATCACCATTCTTCAGAGTCCTTAATCATACCAGCACCCCACTAGGGAAGTCTATTTCTCACTGTCTCATTCTAAAAACAGAATGCTGCTTCATGAGATGAAAACTGTTTGTCCAAAAATTTGAATTCAAATTGAAAAAACTGTACATGTCGACAAAAAAAGATATGCTGTAGGAGAGCACGGAGAAGCCCGAGCAGTCAGCAGCAGGGTACACATCATTTATGTGCATGAGGGCTGACACATACTAGGTGCTCAGCAGATCTCTGTTAAATGAGTGAGCTTACAATATGATAGGCCCCGCCAGCCAGGAGATCAAAGGTTCCCAGCTAGAAAAAGTCACGGACATATCACGGAATAGGAGGAGAGTGATTAGGAGGCCCTGATAGGATTTCACCAGGAAGTACATGGCCTTTGGGGCAGTTTTTGAAAAAGAGTTAAACATAATGAAGAAACTGGAACAGCTCTGCTAGCTTCTGTGCACCCCAATCATCTTCCCCCAACAGGCAAGGCAGAGAGTGGGAAGGAGAAAAAGACAGAATATACCCACCAAAGGGTCACCCTAGAGAACTTGGCCATCCTATAACATGGTGCAAAGGTATTAGGTTATCAAAATAAATTGAGGAGAAAAGCACTCAACCTCCTCCCCATACTGCTTTTCTCACCTGTGCCTCCAGCATAGTGTGTGGATAACCTGACCACGAAAAAGAAAGAAACTAAGTGAAGCTATTGGAAAAGCCAGAAGGGTTAACCAATAAGGAAAAGGAGTCTTGCTTAAGTCTTAGAAGGACAGAGAGTTGAGAGCTGAAAGGGGGAAAAGAGAGAGAGAGAGAGAGAGAGAGAGAGAAAAGAGAGTGTTATTTCATCCTAGAAACAAAACTCATAGAAATGGGATAAAGAGGGGGAAACTGAGTGATAGCTTGGAAATTTGCTAATAATGAGAAGTCTATTTCCCTAGAGGCAAGCCATCATCTCAGAGCAGACTGGACCATGCTTGGGATGCTGTTTTGTAGTGAACTCGTTCTTCCCTCAGCTCGTTTCAATGACAATGAGCATTTCTAGTTGAGTGCGAGAAGACATGAAGGGCATCTTTTATTTTCCTAAGAGGAAATTGAACCTATGCATTGTAAGACTTCAGCATGTGCCTGTGTATGAAAAAATATGAGCCAAATGCTTTTGAAGAGAAACAGAAGTATGCTGCCCTTGTGACAGAGAAGTGTCCAAGAACAAAGACAGAGGTACTCTGGCATGCCATTCCTACCTTGCAGATTCTTTGTTGTGATACATTTTATGACCAACTTTAAAGACATTGACCTGTTGATCTCGTTCTGGTTTTCATTCGCTACATCCTTCTTAACATAAGAAAAAGTCCCTTAGGATAAGCAGGATTTTCATTTCTCAAAAAAGAAAAAAAAAAGACTACACAGGGCCACAGTTCCCTAACAGTCCTTCTCCTGCCATGTGTATAGAAAGGGGGAGATGGCATCATGCAGTGAAGCCGAGAGTATAGCAAGGGTCCCACCCATGTTTTGTCCCGTGGGCAGAATCAGAGATGGAACCCATCAAGACACCGCAAGTAGCCTTCCCAGATGCCCTCCACTTGGCTGAAGGCTGAATTATGCTAAGAAGTCACTCTTCCAGTGAACAAAATTTCTAATTAACACTGAAAATGCGTGGTTGCTAAGTTTGTGGTGAAGACAGGCCATCTCCTCATTCTTCCTAGCTGGAGCTCGATTAAGCTATGAGAGGGGGACAGGATAATTGCTCACGGTGGGGCATGGTGTTTTCTCCTGCACAACATGTAATTAGGCTGTCTTAACCTCCTGGTTTAGCAATAAACACCACTTCACAGACTAATTTACAGTCAAGAGTCACAGAAGGCTGCCGAATAAACTTCCAGTGCCACAGGCCCTGCAGTGCAGTGAAAAGAGAGCAGCTACACTATTTCAAGTCAGCAAAAATCCTTTTGCACTTACCACAAACGAAAATGAGATTGAAAATAAGGGCTATGCATTCAAAACACTGAACATACCAGCTAATAAAAAATACATTTGTGACTGGTCATAAAAACAGAGAATGTAATGGGCTATACCCTAGAAGTATCTTTAAGTTACGATATTTGGGAAGACAGAGGTCTCCATAATATTGACTTTGCTAACACGCCTACATTTTCTGTCTACCATAATTACACGTCAGTTAGTGACACCTCACTTCTGTAGCTGCCAACAGGCCTTGATTCAAGCAGTGGGAGGTGTGCTGGCTACAGCCCGGCACCAGATAATATTTGCCTGGCAAATACCATTGGCTTGGGTCAGTGGGGGGAAGTGCTCTTACAAGCAGACAGCTCCTTCATGGCTGCATTATTCTTCCCATTGGCACCCCAAGGACTGGGGGGGGGGCGGTTTCTGGAGGGATGTGGGAATTCTTCAGTTGCCTACTTTGCATTCTTTAAGCATGGAACACGACACGGATCCAGAGGTCACAGAAGCAGAGACACCCTTCTGTGGGAACTGGGTTTTCTTCTGCCCAAAGCAGACCATCTTCAGACAGAGAGGCCGTGATTTGACACTGATTGGACATCAGGAACAACCAGAGAAGGACTGTGGGCTGGGGATGTTTTAGACGTGATGTATGTAGTGTGAGTGAGTGAGAAAGGAGCAGACACAGAGACAGAAAAGAGAGGCCTGGAGAGCGGTCAACAGGATGAGACACGAGACAATCGGATAAATGGTTTTATCCACAGTCACATCTGAATTATTTGTAGATTCTTTTTCTCTGGTTTTCTACTCAGAGTATGAAGAAATAAAATAGGTCATTGGGTCACATTTTTTCCAAGTCCTCTTTCTTCATCCTGTCTTCTGTCCTTTGGAGAAAATCCTGAGGAGATTTTCAAGGACAAGTACCGTGTGTTTACTACCATTAGACCATAGGATCCAAGAATGCCCTTTGTAGGTACACAATCCTTGTCTAGTGAGTCAGTGAGAGGAAGGAAGGAAGGAAGGAAGGAAGGAAGGAAGGAAGGACGGATGAACCCTGTTGAAAGACTGAGAATAGGCTAATCTTATATTTTCAAGATGCGTGTAACTACAAAATCCCATTTTTATGCTTTTACTAATGAAGGAAATATGATTGGTAAATTAATTCCAATAAGAATAATTCAGATAATGGGACACCTGGGTGGCTCAGTCAGTTATGTGTCTGCCTTCGGGTCAGCTCATGATCCCAGGGAGTCCACATGGGGCTCCCTGTTCAGTGGGAGCCTGCTTCTCCCTCCCCCTGCTTGTGCTCTCTCTCGCTCGCACTCTCTCTGACAAATAAATAAATAAAATTTTTAAAAAAGAATAATTCAGATAAGATAATTCTTATTTTTCCTGGATGAGTATTGCATAAAGGATATTTAAAATATTATTATGAGTAACATATAAAAAAAGCTGTTTTTACTTCAAAAGTGTGATTCACCTCTCAAGTAACATTTTTATGAAATATACAAGACAACTTTAAATGGCAAACGACAACCCTTATTTTGGTAACTACTCTGAGACTGCTGTGCAGGGTAAGGACATTAGTTTTCCTGAGCATTTATTTAAAATTTTTGAAATTACCAGTAACTCAATATTTAAGAAAAAAGTCAAATGATACCAAGTTTCAATATCCTCAAATTGGCCCTTACTCAGATCTCTTTCAAAATCTCAGTACCAATTCTATAAATTCCTGATGATGCACATGAGTGCAAAAGTTATAGTTGATCCTTGAGGGAAGCATAGCTATAGTTGACTTTGTGTAATTTTTTTAAGTCATACTCATTATGTAGATAATTCTACTTAAGTGTGTTTTATTTCCTTTATATGCTTTAGGGGCCTCTTTAAAAATTAGGCTTCCTCATCTTTTAAACTAATTTTAAATGACAGAATGGTAACAGGGACCGTGATACAGAAATCAAAGATTTTAATAAAACACATGATTCAACAGTAACTAGATATTCTGTGTTTTCAAGGTTGTTACAATTCATTTTTTTTTTTAGTTTCAAGTCCAGCTTTGACTACTGGTGGCATTGCAGTTGATGGGATTTATCCAAAGATTAGTTATTGGTGTTGAAAAACTTTTTAAACAGTTTCACTACATAAGCCCCACTGTCATATGTATTATTATACATACTTTATGTGGTCAAAAGACTAAAATTTAGAGTCAGGATTTCCAGTAATTTTTTATAAAATTTTTCATTTGTCCTTAGAATAAAATTGTATAGGTGTTTTTCTTGAAGTTTCTAGAGAAAACGACTGGAATGAAATACATCAAAATACTTTAAACCTCAAAAAGTGAGAAAGGATAATCATTTCGGTAGAATGATCATTTTAATATGGATATCCAAGATCAAACCCCAAATAAGAGATACGTGAGTGCCCTGGTGACATCACACACCCTATCCCCTTGCGTGCATGTTCACGCGTGTGCACGTGAGCATCTCAGCAGTAGCTTCTTCAGTAAGGGGTCAGGAAGGCGCTTTACCAACTTGGCAAGAATCATTCACACACCCTCCTCGGGTGAAGCATGGCAATGACTGAAAAGTGAACATAAGCACTGCACACAACTATGGGGAAAGGCTCGTCACCCTACCCCCCTGGTTCCCACAGACACCTCCAACTTAAGGTGCTGGCTCTGGAGTGGGGGTGAGTGCTGAAACAAATAATGCCAAGGGAGGGAACAGTCAGGTTTAAGCGCCAGGACAGTTCCTATTGTGCAAGGAAAGAGGAGAATTTATCAAGGTAAGGAGCAACGGAGTAGCTTAATTATGAGTCTTTTAATGTCTTTTCATAATCAGTTAATAAATACCTTAACAATAAAATTGAATCTAAGCTTTTAATAGGCCATGTTGGCTTGAACCTAAACAAAGGAATTAGCAGCTCCAGGCATTGTGCAATAACTGCTCACCGTTTGGTGCCAGGAGAAACAAAGCATTTCAAGTGCATTTTTTGTGCCTCGCCATAATAAACGCTTGTAATATTCCCCCAATTTCTGGAGTGTAAGTCGCAGATCTTATTTATCACAGTATGAGACACACCTGGCACGCGGATCAGGAAACAACTGTTTTACTTCATTTCTGTCATCACCTTCCAACAGATTTCTTTCACATTCCAATTTGGATGGGAGGACTTGACTTTCTCTCCATAAGTTCTCCATTAACAGCTTCACAGCAGAAGGCGCCCTTGGTACGTTTCCTCCTGCAGCAATTAATTACCCCGCGAGCGTGTTTTGACTCCGGCTGCGGTGAACGCGGACAGTCACTGGCACTCGCGGCTCCGCACTCGCGGCTCCGCACTCGCAGCTCTGCGAGCAGCGTCTCTATCCCGCGCACAGCTTCCCGAGCAGCGTCTCTATCCCGCGCACAGCTTCCCGGGCCGGAGTCGTGAATCGTCAGAATTGCTCAGACTGGGGATGACGAACGCCGTGTCAAGTCAGCGGCACAAATTACCGACTTCAGCTCCCTTCAGTCACTTTTATTAATCTGTGTTTTATTTGACGGAGGCCTTTTTGAAGGCGGTGTCACTTGGGGCGGTCGGCAGATGAAAGGCACTTTGCTTTCTCCCTTCCTCCAGAGCGGTGGGCATATCGGCTGCGAGTCCTGAGCTCCGTGGGCCCCGCCAACAGCTCTGCACTAATAAACCTTGAAAAGCTTGAATTACACTATAACCCACAAAAATTTTCAAATTAAAAAGGCATATTTAGAGGCCCCCGTGGATAGTGATTTTATTTAGTTTAATTCCCTCTTGTGGCCAATTAGACAGACACCCCTGCACACAGCCACACACTCCGGGAGGGAAAATGGGGGGAAAGAAGTTTAGCTTTGGTTCTGAGGGGAGAAAAAGGGGGGCAGTATATCATTCCTATGTAGACAGAAATTATTTTCCCGGCTGTTGTTCTGTAAAGAACAGGACTGTTAGAAATCAATGAAAGTGTACGCAAGATGGATTTTTATTTGGATTAGTTTTTTAAAGCCGTATCGTACTCCGACGTCTTCCTTATTCAGCCCCAGTGAATTGCCAAATTCAAGAATAAAACCTCCAGCACTGCCACAGAGCATATCCCTTTAGTTCTCTTCAATCATCTTTTGGTCAAAATGACTTCTCCTTCTGAGAAGGCTCTGAGAACCTGGCTAATGGTAGGTGTATTAGTATTTGTTTTTTAATTAAGTGATCTGCACGATGTAAATGCATTTTTTTAAATCATCTATGCATGAAGCTTATTTACCAAATGGAACTCAGGTCAACACAAGAGATATATTTGCTCCGAAAATTGCGCCTAGTGCCTCTCCTCGCTCGCCGCTGCTCTTCCCATCAGAGTTGCAAAATAGGCCTCCTTCTCATCTGGTGGTGGGCTCCATATGCACCATATGAAAAAGGAGTTAATAAAATGCACGTTGGAAATATAAAACAAGGTCAGGGGCGACAGTTTGGCTGAAGGCCTTTCTTTAAGTGTGGAAAACAAAAGAACAAGATTGTTTTAGCAGTTGCAGCTGTCGGGAGAGCAGCATGGGTTGGGGAATGGCAGCTGAAGTCCCTGCTACCTGTTTCATGCATCCATCAGAATCACTGTTCTCTCCCTAACGCAAAGACCCTGCACAACAGGCACCCAAGTTTTGGAAAGTCTCAACAGGAACAAAGAAGCAAAAAATCCCCATTTTGCTCCCAAAGGGAGTTGTGGGGAGTGAAGGGATACAGCGGTGGGAGGTGTGGGGTCAGGCTGAGGGTTGGGAGCCTGCCTGTGACTCCAGATTCTAAAACCCCCACGGCTCTGTGTCCTTCTAGAGCCAGCAGGGATGAATGGTGTTACTGTGTGCACTGCAAAAGCCACCCAGATTGGATGCAAGTCAGCGGTGGGTTTTTAAAAATAAGTGCTTAAGATTCTGTGGTCGGGTCCATCCAATGCCAACCAAGGCAGAGGAAAGAAAACAACATTGTCAGTCAAGCAGTTGCTTGTTCCACGAGACCTCAAACACAACACTTGATGGATTTGTTTTTTTAATGAATTGACTGGTTACTTTGGCATCACTTGAGAGCCGTGAAGAAAACAGTGAAACTCAATCGCAAGAGCTTTATCATTTTAAAATGAAGATAAAAGGGAAAACACTTAATAATTATGTCACGGGACAAAGAGATTAGCCAACAAAATGCATTAATATGTGAACATAAATAAGTTATCAGAGTAGCTGTGACCCAGTAAAAGAGAAGACTTTATAGTCTTGATAAAGAACAGGAAAATGAGGTCATCCGAACAGGACAAGCCAGGTTCCCAAAAAGGAACAGGGTACTATGGTGGGGGCAGGGGAGCAGCTGGGACCCTGAAAACATAGATGGGCAACAAAGAGACATCATTCCCCACCCCGGTGTTCATTCTATTTCGGTCCCTTTCTGCGGTTGTGAAAAGGGAGCAATAATCTCACCTTCCCAGATTCGGTAACACTTGGCATAGTGCCTGGCACATAGTAAGTCAACAGAGGTTAAAATACGCGCTTTCTCTCCCCTTTCCTGCCTCCAGCCATCCCTAGAAACACCTTAGTTTAAGTAAACCATCACTCAGCATGGTGCATTCCAGACCAATTGTTATCTTAGGGAAATCCTACCTCTTAATAGGATTTCCCTATACTAGATGTAGTGAAAGAATCTAGGCCAATGGGCCCAGAAAAAATTCCACACAATGGGAAGAGCCTTCCACCCCGCCTTCTGCCTTCCTTCCACATTGACCTTCATAGTTCAGACATGACTTGTTTTAGCAAAAAAATTCGTAGCAAAAACACTTCCTCTAGATACTACTGTAAAAGTGTTCTCAGACAGCATCAGCAGTGTCACCCAGGAGACCGTACAAACGCAGACACCCAGCCCCTATACCCACCTATTGAATCAGATTCTGCAAGGATTCCCAGGTCATCGCTATGCACATTAAAGTTGGGGGATTTTTTTTTTAATACTAATACTGGGACCAAATCCTAGGCCAATTATGTCAGAATCCTGGAGTTGAAAGCCAGGCATCGAGACTTTTTAAACTTTTCCAGATGATTCTAATGTGCAGCCAAGTTTCAGAGCCACTGATCAAGTCCCATTAGCAAAAATATACCTTAAAAAATAGGAAAATATTTAAGCAAGGAAGATAGGGTAGACAGGACTCCCCTTGAAATAGACCCACTGAAAAAAGGGTTTTCCAATTTGTGTTTAAAGACACCTATATTTCTATATTCCTAGTCATAAAAGAAGGAGAACTGGCAAACATCTTCATATTTCAACTTTGGCCCTTATACACCTCTGTGTAACAGGGTACCCAGGTGGGCAGAACATTTATTGACATAAGTCACCGTGTTTATTGATGCTGCTCGTTTTCCACTGATTTTAGAACTCTGTAGGGGAGGTGTTGTGACTTTGAAAAGGCTATTTTTTTAAATAATCAAATAGTTTTACTTAGAGGTTTATGTAACATGCTATACTATTAAACAGTAAATAAAAACCACTGATAAATCCCAGGTCCCCCACAGGTAGTTTGGCACATCCTTAATTATCTGGTTTATGAGCAAATGGCCAGCTCTGCTTTGGTTTGCAGCTTGTTAGATGCATGTGTGTGCACACCCTTCTTACCTGGCAACCTCTCAGCCCATTCGGCCTTTAAATGATGTTGCCAAAACGTGTTGCGTGGGGGCAGGGGGAGGGAGGAGTTGTCATAAGTCAAAGGGCTCGACTTTGGGATTGTAGTTCTGCTTTTTTGTTTGTTTGCAGTGAAGACTTAATTTGGTGATTTTTAAAAAGAATTGTGTGAACACTCATAGCCTGTGGGCCTGGAGAAGGTTACTAATGACAGCTGACTGCATCAGAATCAATGTGCCTAGGGTGCCACTGGTTTTGGTTAAATGTAAAATGCCTCTCTCACCGCACCCCTGTCTGTGCTCGGCTCTGCTTCCCCGGCCTGCTCACCCTTGCCTTCCAGCAATTAGACCTTCCAAAGAGGAATATTCTTCTCTATGCCTGCGTCATTTGAACTTAGGCTGAATAACATTTTTCAATGGCATTAGATGACTTTTGTTCATATTTTTATTGTTTTACAAATGTCTGCACTCAGTGAGTCTCCCGAGTGTTTACAGTCATCTCTAACCCAAAACTCCATGAAATCAGTGTTTTTCTTCTGAGCCTCGGAGGCCCTTAGCACCCTGAGGTTCTGCCTGCTGGGCTCCCCCTGGCGGCTGCACCACGCCTCCCCTCCGCTAGTCCTATGGGAGGGTCCCTCCTCATATTTGCTCAAGACTTCAGAACAAGGAGCAGCGTGAGGCAGAGGACAGGAGGAAAACCACCGTTGTCCAGCCTCTTTGGGAGTCAGTCCTTGTTATAAACTGTCAAGAATTCGCTTCCCCAGTATGAGCAATCTCATCTTTTTGGAGGATCTCAGCACCCTTTACTGCCCAGACCCCAGAGCACACACACACGGAATGTGCATTTACGGATGCCCCCTGTCCCAGGCCACAGGCTCAGGCTGCTTCGACTAGGCATACCCAGAATTATAAACCACTGCAAGCCGCCGCACCCGGTATTGATTAGACAATGTCTGGAGTTGGCAAACATTATTAATATATAGAATGCTATAGAGATTGATTGCTCCACTTTCATTTTTCTTCTTCCTGCGGGCCCCCTATAGGAGAAAGCCCTGCAGCTGTTCTGAATCCTATTGCCAGAAGCATATTATAGCTTGTTTTGATGTTTCACCAGCAAGTTCTGGGCCTCATACGGGCACAAGCCAATGAGAACATCCCACCTTCCAACGAGAGGCCGAGACACAATCACCCTGTCAGGTGTTGTTAGTAAGTCGGGATCATAAAAGATAATAAACTCTCTCCCATCTTTTATGACGGCACACCGAGATCAAACGCTTTCCATAGCAGAGCACAAAGCCCCTAGGACAAGTTCTCCCTGACAGACGTTCATCTGCTATCTCGGTATTGACGTGTTACTTAACTTATGGATCCACAGAGGGAAGGAAATGGAAAGACCCCAGGAATCTGGTATTGCACAAGCTCCTTTCCAGGGCTGTGAGCTCTAGAAGGAAAGTGGAGGCTTTGACGTCATGGTTTAGGAGCTGTTTATATATTGCCCTTTTATTGTTTGTTTGTTTGTTTTTCTCAATGTTTAAAGAAACAAGAAAAAAATAACTAGGTCAAAGACAAAGGAATTAGGCAAAAAAACCCCAAAAGCCTTTTATTGTTTTTCTTTTATCCAATGAACGATATACTTAGCAGTGACCAACATGGTTTATCATCCCTTATGAAGTTGGAAAGGCTCACCGGGTGCCCTCCACCCCATGGACACAAAAGCCTGGCTCACCCTAGATTCACAGGATGATGAAGAACGGGGTACAGGAAACGCTCATAGCACAGTACTATGTCATTCAGTCTCTCTGCTCTGATCCACTGGGCACATGACTTCTGGACTACTCACAGTAAAGCAGACCTCTGACTGCATGTCCCCAGGTTGACAGAGTCTTGGAATTTGGCCCTGCCCGCCAAAGGGGAGGACACATGCCAACGGGTTTTCAAGGCACCTGCACCTCACCAGTGCCCCAGCCCAACCAGGCTGACTACTCACTCTTCATTCTCACCTCTGACTGTGCTCATGAAGTCCTTGCCCATCTCTACAAATAAAAATTCTTGAAAGGTCAGGCAAAATTAATCTCTCCTTCCTCTGATTACTTCTAGCCTTCTAGCTGTATTTCCCCAGAGGCTATTTGCATATATGGTTCTGTCTCTGGGCTTTCAGAAAGTTAACAACCAGATGTTATGCATCTTTTTAGCTTACTCATCCCTTTTCTTTATAAAACAAGTGATTGATAACTACTGTTCAGGGAATGAATGAATGAAATATCCTGCTCATTTAGGAATCCTCTGCCCCGAAGCCTTCCATGATTTTGTGTGGACTAAGAATAAAGCTCAAACCCCTTGGAATTCCCTCCAAATTTGGCCCCGACACACATTCAGAATTTATCTTAGACAACCCAGACAAAAATCCCCTGGCAAACCAGCCCACTTACTACCTCCCACCACATTCTACAACCAGCTTAGACTGCCTGCTCCCTCCACTCCTCTTCCCACACATCTCCTTTTGGTTACAGATCCGGCACAGCCAACCCCTTTCTTCCCCATGCAGCTTTCACCAGCGCTCTTGACCTTCAGAGGTCTCTAAGGTCATACAACAGCTCAGATCGGTCCCACACATCGTCAACTAATCCTTGAAAAGCTTCATCACCATCATGAGCCAGTATTTGAAATTTGCATTTCTTAAATTTTGGAGGATTGAATTATATTCTCTCGATCTTTTGCCACAGCCCCGAGCCTTATATCATGCTTTGTTCATAATCAAATATTATATCACTTTACTTTGAAATACACTGCAAAGGGGTTAAATTGTAGATTAAATCAAGTGAAAAGTTATTTCAAACCAAATGATTTCTCAGCAATTTATAATCAATAATTCTCTTTTCTACTCTATATAGAGGAGAGTTTTTCAAAATTTAATTGTGACTCATTGTAAGAAATCACAACCTCTTAATTCAATATTTACCCATACTTTGCATGATACAACCTACTATTTTCTGTTTTATCTCATTTCATTTTTTTTAAAGTGCTGATCATGGCCTCCTAATGATTTTGTGACCTACAAACGGGACACAATCACCTCATGAGCCAGTGTTCAAAAAACATTAATCTACAGATTCCTAGACATTTCTAGTTACTGGATAGTCTCTAAACTCTTACAAGGATAGAGAAGGCTAGATTCTTTCTCCTGTCCTAAGGTCCAGGGGCAATCAATTTTCCTCTGTTTTATTTGTATCACACCAAACCTCTTGCTTCTCTCAATTTCTTGCAAATGTGCATCGCCAGTCACTTGCAAAGTGTTGTTTTAACTTACCAAAGAGAGTACTTTCATTATTGCTTACTCTTAACAGTGGTTCTCAGTCAGGTATGATTTTGCCCCAGAGAACATCTGGCAATGTGTGGAGATATTTTTTTAGTTGTCACAACTGGAAGTGAAGGGTGGAATGCTACTGGCGTCTAGTGGGCAGAGGCCAAGGATGCAGCTGAGCATCCTACACTGCACAGGACAGCTTCCCCTACACCCCCACACATGCACGCACACCCACACACATGCACGCACACGCACACATGCACGCACCCCCGCACATGCACGCACACCCACACACATGCACGCACCCACACACATGCATGCACACCCACACACATGCACGCACCCACACACATGCACGCACACCCACACACATGCACGCACACCCACACACATGCACGCACCCCCACACATGCACGCACACCCACACACATGCACGCACCCACACACATGCACGCACCCACACACATGCACGCACACCCACACACATGCACGCACACCCCCGCACATGCACACACACCCACACACATGCACGCATATGCGAGTCTAGCCCTAGGATCATCTAGCCCAAACGTCAATAGTGCCATTGTTGAAACACCCTGCTCTTAACATCTTTACACATTTTGTTTATTAATTAGGACTATACAATATTAAAATACAGCTATGTGCACAAAAAATGGAGGAAAAGCCACAACTATCACTCAGCGATGTTACCCATATCATCACTGCCTGTGGAACTTCAAATTAGACTCTATCAGGCAAGCTGAGACCTGCCTCTGAAAGGTCCCCATAATCTCCAACCGACCATGCTTAAGGGGGGCCAACAACCTCATAGCTGCACCACTTGCATCATGCAAATTTCAGAACTCCCTGATGTCAACTTAACAGCGGGGCATAACTGCAGCCGCCAGAAACCAATAGGGAAATGCAGATGCTCTTCCAACATCTGTAAGAAATGCAACATTGGGATCCCTAATTTGAAACATATCACTAAGCTGAAAACATGTCCCCTTTAAAATGTTCCTTGCTGCAAAGTCCTTGGGTCATCTGTTCAGTCATTGTCACTGTGTCAAGGTATTATCAGCTGTTGAGAGGTCCTTTACCTCTGCCCGCCCCACAATCACCCAGAAGAAGCCAATCATGCATGTCTATGTATACCTGTACTGGAATCTCAACTGGCACCCAAGCTGGGACCTCCTCAGATTCAGGGGTGTCTGTAGGGCTGGAACCTCAAGTTCTCAAGGGTGCTGTCTACATGACAGACCAAGACACCTCCTCAACAAGAATTGCAGAATTTCTGTCATAGTTTACCAAAGGATTTCCTTATGGCCATTCTCTCTATTCTAATCCATATTCAACTACCAAATTGATTTTTCTACACTACTTTATCATGTGACTTCTTTATCCAAAAACCTCCCATGCCTTCTCCTTTTCCCAGGAGGACTCCAAACATCTTGGTATTTGATGTCTCTCCCTAGCATCGTCTCCAAACTTCCCTTGTGTGGTGTACCCTCTCACTTAACCTTTTCTTCTCTTGTCTGACTGGGTCTGCCTAAGCTTGTTTCTGATCTTGGCCTCCATGAATACTGTTTTCTGCACCCAGAAAGCCTCTGGTGTCAGAATCCCAGCAGGCGGCAGGATGGTGGTGCTCAGAAGCCTTAGCAGAGGAAAGGACTCTTTCCAGATGTATGGTCAGCGGTTAGGGAATTACAGCAAGGAAGATCTGTAAACCCCTTCACTTGCACAGGAAGAGGAGAGAATAGTACCTGGAAGAGGGGCTGCTCAGACAAGAGTTGTGGCCGAAGGTAGAGAGGACCTTGCAACTGCCACCAAAGTCACAACCAAGCAAGGAAGGGCCAGAGGAAAAACTGCTCCAGCCTCTTCACTCGCCTGCTGCTGCCTGCCATTGGTTGAACCAACAGGAAGTCAGAGTGCAAGGGAGCCAAGGGAGCTGGTAATACAATCCATGGAAGAAAGTCTTCCAAGACTCACAGCAGGGCAGAAAATGAGTGTGTGTGTGTGTGTGTGTGTGTGTGTGTGTGTCTGTGCATATGTGTTTGTGTGTGTGTGAATAACATACACATAAAGCTTTCTTTTCTCAACCAAATAGCCACCTTCACACTTGAGCTTTCTTCTCCCTCTGAGCTTCTTGAAAATGCACTGATGTGGTTCTCTTTTAACACCATAATTTGTTCTCTTATTGCTTTATTGTCACTTAACATATTCCATTCTACAGCTTTTCTCCCTGGTTGCAACTGTGAACAAATTGAGAGGGGACAAGACTATTTCCTATGGCTTGGCTTCCTCCATGGCTAAACCAGTGCTGTGAAGGTTGAGATGCTCCATGGTGTGTACTGAAAAAAGGCAATAAGGAGGAGTCAGGAGGGATGCTCTTTAATGGATGCTGGAAAATAATTACTCATTGTCCAAAGTTAAATATGGAAGACAACACATAGATCTAGTCACAGCTTAAACTCCGTCAGAGAAGTTGCCAAACTCTCTGAGGCACACCTCCCCCATTTTTCTTTTGCTTTCAAAGCTAATCCACTTCCAAAATAAAGCTAACAATTCTCAAAAGTACAGCAGGCATGTGGTCTGAGCTAATGAAGTCCTGTGCCTCTTCCTGCCCATTTCAAGTCCTGCCCAATGGAATATACAGTATCTTCTAGCACAAGAAGGGAATTCAATGAGGTTTGAGTTATAATGATGCAGAGAGTAGGAAAGCATATAAGAGGTACATTTAGAGTCCAAGGAATTAAATAATATAAATCCTATGGCTATGAGGATAAGCAATAAATTATTCAAAGATGCCAGTTTATTCCGATGGCTGTAGGGTCCTCCAACTGTCTTCAAAGCCTGCCTAATTTTCTTTCTCATTTTGAAAAGGATTCTTTATTTTTGCACCAATTCACTCTCTGCAATACTTAGAAAATCATAAATGTTTGTTTTATTAATGGTGCAGTTTGGGGGAATTTGCGTAGAAATACATGTGGCATTCTATAGTAAAGTGCTTTTCAGAAAAGATCTAGCAATTTCCATGTAATAGCATAGAGCAAAACCTATTACTCAAGAGATTTTAAATGAGTAAGTTCCTTTAATAAGGTTTGCGTTTTGCCTGGGTGAACAGTGGAGAAAATATCACTGAAAACTTTCCATGGGAAAGTATTTGCATAGTCAGGGTATCAGAAAATAGAACAGAGAGAAATAGTTATCGACACTATTGTTAGCTAATTTCCTGTAATAATATATCTTGGGAAGATTGAGTGTTTGATGGAGAAAGATCATGCCCAGGCAGAGAACATGAAGAAACGGAGTGCTTGCTGGCACCTGAGTTAGGCAGAGTAAAGGACTGGAGATGGGGCACTGGCTGGGCAGCCGAGTGTGAAAAGGGATCCGGGTGTGAGCAAAAAGGAGGGTTCTCCAACAGAGCAACCTTGTGCGTCTTGAACGAGTCCTCCTAGCTCGACACTTTGATTTCCAAAACAATCCTTTGACTGTCAAAGGATTATTTTTCTCCTTTGGAATCTAGTGGTTTTTAAAATTTTTGCTTAAGCTTTTTATCCACAAGGTTGTAAGAGGCAGAAAGTTAAAAAAAAAAAAAAAACCTAGGATAGGTGTTCAGGTGCCAGCCACAGGGCAAGGGGCTGACCCTCTAGAACGAAACAAAGAGATCAGTGAAGAAAGTTAGTTCATTTTTGTTTGGATAGCCATGATTCTCACCTGAGTCCAAGCTTTCAACAACTCTTTTGATAGTGGAGAAGAAAGCCGAAGATTTCCTTCTGGTGTTCTGATGCAAGCACCTTCAACTCAACTCAGTGCCATGTGGCCACAAGCGCAAGTAAATGTTTCCGCGAGAAAGAAGTTTTCACCATGCTGGTCAGCTAAGATTTTCCAACAGTATGATTTTCAAAGCAAATTTTTACCAAATACATATCTTAGAATTTTCTGAGCTTAGGGGGGAAAAGTGTTTTATTCACTTAGGAATTTTTCTGATGCTTTTTGGATCTCACTGAAATTTTTAAAAACTATTTGTGTTTCCAAACCTGGAACAGCATGCAGAGAGAGTGATTCTGAATAAGGAACACAATCTTGGGCTTATTTAAGTCTATTTGTTTTGGAAAAAATGAAGGGCACATTTATAAATATGGAGTGTCTTCAAAATGTGATTCCTAGTTTCTCTATAAAAATTCTTCCTAGAACTACAGGCTTTTCTACCAAACTGCAAGGCCAGGAAAGTCACACTGTTGGGTCTGACTGCTCAGGCCTGCCCTTTCAAAGAAAAGTCACAGAAGACAAATGGATCCTGACAACAGCCCGAATCCACCCTCAGAACTGTGCTGAAAGTAAAAAAAAAAAAAAGTTTACTGAGCTCTCTTGGTGTCACAATGGAACTCATCCACATTTTCTCACCTAACCTCACGATGGTCCTGAGAGGTTTTCTATACTCATATATGTTTTCTATCTTCATCCCCTGCCCCTAAGGTCCAGATTATTCTAATCTCCCATTTCATTCAGCTAAAGTTGAAGTTTACCCCTCATTTCCTTATCTGTGCCGTTCTATGCTCGTCTTCCCAGACACTGACCATACTTAAATGTGGGGTGGAACCAGTGGTAATCTCCCACCTCCAGCCTCCTCCTTCAAAGCCCAACAGCCTCAACAGAAAAATCAACTTCTAAAGAACATATGTCTTGGTATTCTAATCCCCAGAGTTTCCTTCCATGACAGAGAAGTACATGGGAGGACAAGGAATTCTGTTACCGTTCATGGGTAACTTGAGTCCCCAAGTTTCTTCCTGGAATTTTAGAAAGCCAGCCCAAGTTTCTGAAAGCATGAAATGAGAAGGAGTGTCTGAGCTGGGGAAGAGGTGGGAAAAGAAAAGCTGGTGGGGGGGGGCGCACACATTTATCCGCTATTCAATCCATTCATTATAGAAAATTACAATTCTTTCTTCCTTCTCCCCTCCCCCTCACTCCTACTCCTTCACCACCCCCCACACACACACATTGCAAGCTACGTTCCATCATGAGTTCTTCCAGCCCAGAGCAAAGCAAATCAAGCAGAACCATATAATTTACTGCACCAAACCGGAATTACCCCCACCCACTTAAAAAATCTGGCTTCATTTCAGGGTAACAGCAGCCCGCTCTGGCAGGGCTCAGTCAACGTGGGTGATCTGTGACATGTGGCAGAAATATAGAACTCATCAGATTTAATAAACCAAAGTTCCACACACGACTGGAGGCCTCGCTCAACAAAGGCCTGGAGGAGTTACTGCACACAGTCCCCAGGCTTTCTGGGGAAACCACCCCCTCCGAGTCCAAAGCTCCCTCTTCACTCAGAAGTCAGGAAAGACCAACGGGCTGTCCCCAGCAGACATGGGAGGTGGTGGAGTCAAGAACAAATGAGGATGAAACCCATGTCCTGTTTTGAGGCAAGAGGACTGGGGGGAGCAGCCATCCCTGGGGCCACCGTGGGGGATGGGTTACTTCACATCTCCTGCTCTCTGGGGGCTGTCTGCATTCCCAGCACAGGCGAGAGGTGCCCTCTGCTGTCTCCCAGGCACAGCACACCTGGAGACGTCCAAGCTAGTCCCCTGCGCCCAGTCCCCGAGAAGTGGGGAGTGACTGCAAGTCTGGTTTCTAGGACAGTGACATGTAAGCCGCTGCCCTCATCTTCCCCAGGCAGCCGTGGCTTCCCTGAGAGCCCACGCCACTGAAGTGCACGGTTCAGCTAACCGGTTAGGGCAATCACTGAGAGCGCTGAGCAGCTGGGGAACCCTGACAACCTCTCAGAGTCTCCCCACTAATCCAATGCGCAGAATGGAAAGGTAGGCAGAGAGCGCCAGAGGTTTCGCAGGGAAGGAGGGAGAGAAGAAACATCAGCTCCTTGACATTCTGGTCCAGAATGGTCACTGAGGCCTTGAGGCCATGGCTCTGCAGGACCCCATCTTCCACTCCTGGGGCCACTTGTGCCTCTGGAAACAGTAATTACAGCACCTGCTATGAATTCCCTGCCACCACACCAACTCTGAAAAGCACTGCCATCCTCATGCCACAGAGTGGCAAATCAAGGTCACAAAGGAAAGTAATCTGCAAAGGACACAGGAGTGTCATGTAAGGGCTAGAGCCAGGATTCAAACCCAGGCCAGCTTAGCTCCTCCCTCTTTCTGCCACACCAGACAGCCCCATGTGTTGTTGAGCACTGGACTAAAGCCCCCCACTGTGGAAGGTCAGCCGATGAAAGCCTGACCTCAGGCCTGTAAAAATGGAGTCAAGCACAGTGCTCAGACACCATGGGTGCGGGGCGTGCTTGCTGCATGCAGGGTTGTGGAGCTGTCACTCATATTTTGACGACTTGTGCCATGTGGCTAAATATTCCGGGAAGGTCCTGACTCAAGCATGCCTGGGGCAGTCAGGGGCCTTCACATTGAGTCAAAACTGTGGGGGAGGGGCGCCTGGGTGGCTCAGTGGGTTGAGCATGCGCCTTAGGCTCAGGTCATGATCCCAGGGTCCTGGGATCGAGTCCCACGTCAGGCTCCCTGCTCAGCGGGGAGCCTGCTTCTCCCTCTGCCTCTCCCATCACCCTTGCTGGTGCTATCTTCAAATAAATAAATGAAATCTTAAAAAAAAAAAAACCCCAAAAAACTGGGGGAGGGCAAAGGATCCTGGGCTCACAATCAGAATACTATGTTCTTATCCAGACTATGTGACCTTTGGGGCTCATCAGTCAATTTCTGTGTGTCCTAGTTTCCCCTTTAATATAACAGATGTGCTATTTTATAAAGTTATTATGTATGTAAATACATATATATTACATTTATATTGTTTTATAAAGTTACCCAGATTACATGAGATCACTCATTTGTATTCACATGTGTTTATACACACACACACTAGCTGACTGCAATACGTAAAAGTTAGGTATTACTATATAACCAGGGCAAACCATGAAAAGGGTGACATGTTCTGTGAATTACCATAGAGGAGGTGCAAATACTATGGCTCTTCTGGAATCCATGATATTAGTGGCTTGCCTGTCACTTGGGGGGATATTCTGGGGGGAAGATGTGGCAGGAAGTAGCTTCTGTAAGACAGCATATGCGATCACTTCTCCGGAGTGCCTGCCCACAGACCCCAGCTGTCAGCCAGAACTGTCTGAAGACACAAGGTGGTCCTTCCTGTCGGAGGTCTCACTCCTTCAGACCTGGGCTCCCACCACCTTGCTGCCCTGGCCCGTGGTTCTGGCCCACTCTGTCTCAAAACTCAGGCTGTGTTCAGAGGCTTAGGAGGAGCCTGACGCCTGCTTGCTGCATGTTCTGATTCCTGTCTGCGTCCTGTGTCTTCTGTGACTGTCAGAACCCAGAAGGCTTACGTGCTGTCACCTGCCCTCCGTCCCCCGTAACTGACTGTGCTGACTGCTGTTTCCTGTATTTGCAGAAGAGACAGACATTCTGCAAACCGAATTCACCTAAGAAGGATGGAGGACATGCATGTGCTCCTATCCTCATATTCTGATTTTTCTAGAGAAAAGTCTTTGCTTTACCAAGATGGAGTTCTTAAAGACATTATTAAAAGATGATACAGATCTCCTTTTAAAAAATTCTTCCAGTTCCTCTAAGATGCATAGTCTGCTCGAACACTTTGTACCAGTGACAAACAGTCTGAGGGTTACCATAATCCCCCTTCTCCTAAGCAAACTACTACTCGCAGTTTGCAAGCCTATCTTCTCCAAGAACATCTACACTTACACCTGGAGAGTTTGTCTGAGTATTATCATTCCCATCAATGAAGTTATCCAGAAGAGTTTGAGCTTAGCCCCTGCGATATGACATCACTATGATCTGAGTGGCACAAATATAGTTTAGCAATAGAGAAACTCAACTGTTGTTCTACCAACAAGATTATAAGAACAACTAATTAAAGTTAGTTCACATGTTCCAATGAAAGAGTACACGTTAGAAAACATGGCAGTTGTTTTATTTAAAAAATATGTTTTTATATTATTTCAGCTATCATCTCCTACTTTGGTGTGTGTGTGTGTGTGTGTGTGTGTGTGTGTGTGTGTAATGACTACTGTGTTGAATCGGTTTTTAAGGCAGCATAGTTGAGTGGCTGAGAGCTTATCCTATGGCATTGGTCAGACCCACTTTTTTTTTTTAAGATTTTATATATTTATTCAACAGAGATAGAGACAGCGCGAGAGAGGGAACACAAGCAGGGGGAGCGGGAGAGGAAGAAGCAGGCTCATAGCGGTGGAGCCTGATGTGGGGCTCGATCCCATAACGCCGGGATCACGCCCTGAGCCGAAGGCAGACGCTTAACCGCTGTGCCACCCAGACGCCCCCAGACCCACTTTTAATCAAAACTTGGTCACTGACAAGGTGATGACTTTGGGCAAGCTACCCAAAACCTCTGAGCCTGCAAAATGAAGATAATAATAACAAAGTCAGATAGATATCTATTAAAACGGGATGAAATGATAACTAATATTTTTATATTCCCACCTAATGTACTTCTTTGGTAAATTGGTAAATTTATAGCCAAAGTTTAAGTAAAAATGTCCCTGCTTAATGCTTCCTCACATCACTTATTTGGAATTTTGGGGGTTCTAGATGGTTCTTAGGGACCATTTATCCTTATTTGCTAGAATTTTTACCCAAGTTCAAACGGCTGTCACCAGGCAGGAGACGGCACCAAAGTGTGAGCACATTGACGGCATGAGACCCACCTCGGCCACGTTTGCTGCCCCATCAACCAAACGTGCTAGACTGTCTCCTGCCTGCGCATGACACAAATATGAAACTACTGTCCTGGTTATCTGCCCCCTGCAGGATCACTTCTTCTGTCTTGTCAGAGTTCCACTCTTTAGGATACAATTGACTCCACATAGCCAAAAACAAACAACACATCACACACACACACACACACACACACACACACACACACTTACTCTGGTTAATGAGGAAGAAGTTAAACGGAAACGGAAATATTCGGCAAGAGTTCCTTTTCTACACACTTGGGATTTTCAAAAGGAAATGCCACTCTAACCTTAGCTATCAACACATCAACAGAACTGTTCCCAAATTCTCAGACAGTCTTCTCTGGCCCTCTGGAGAACATCGAGGTGCCAGACCTTTCTCCATGTCCACCCCCTGCCTCCCCTAGCACAGCGTTTAGGTCTTCGCCTCTGGACCTCCACTGTTCTCAACGCTGGCTGTTCTTCTCCTTCGGGCAGAATCTTTATCTTTAGCCCCAAAGTCCCCACTTAAAATGCAAAATCCAGATGTCTCCCCCAACCACCACCAAAATAGGGAAGTGTTCAAGCTTTACACTCAAAATAGGTAAGCACCTTCAATAGTAAAACCTCAAAATTGCAGAAACCAAGGGTTGAAGGAGGCACTTTTCCACTTAGGTACTAACACCCCATTACTGGTGGCTGCCGGTGCTTTGAGTGGAGAAGGACCCAGAGGCCGAGCTAAGGCTCAGTGAGAAACAGAACTACAATTGACGTGGGACATGGCCCCGTAGAAGTCTTACACTTGCCATGCCTGGGGTAGCATATAATAAAATACGATTAGTTAACCAGTGGGTGATTTCAGATGTTGTAATATTGGTCAGCAGGATTACAGACTTAACTGTTCACACAGATAGGAGCAAGTCTATCAGTTTCTATTGTTTTATCACGGAGCTCTGCCTTAAGTAATTCTATTTTATGTTCTTCTTTGTTTATAATAAAAATCAGAAGCCCGGTTAGAGCTAGTGAGGAGAGAGAGAGACTTTCTGGGAGTAGCCCCTTTCCTGGTAGTCACAAGCAATAGCAGAGGCAGCTAAACTTCCATATGATCAGGAGAGACCCGCGACAGGAGGAGGCTGAGGCCAGAGGCAGCTCCCTGACTGGGACTCAGGAAAACAGGAGAACCTGGAGGGACACTCATGCTTCTGACAAATGGTCAGAGTAAGAGCAGCGATAATAACTAGCAGCTACTCCTACTTTTGACTGTCTGCTTCATTCCAGCCCCCAGTGGACGCGCTCCATATATCCTAGGTCCATAACAACACACTAAAATGTTGAGGTGAGGAAACTTGCCCAAGGCCAAAGAAACTAACCACATTTCAAAACATAGTGTATTTAAAACACCGAACTAGGGCGCCTGGGTGGCTCAGTCAGTTAAGTGTCTGCCTTCGGCTCAGGTCATGACCCCCAGGTCCTGGGATCAAGGCCCTCATTAGGCTTTGCACTCAGCAGGGAATCTGCTTCTCCCTCTCCCTCTGCCCTCCTCTCCCTCCCTCCCTCTCTCTCTCTCAAATAAAAATAAATAAATAAATCTTTAAAAAACTGTATTTTGTACCAAACTATTTAATAGTTGACATAGAAAGGGCCAAACCGTGGACGTGACCTGGAACAGATTGTGGGTAAGAGTAATTAAATGATACAAACATGTAAAAACTAACTTTTTGCTGTGATTGTAAGTGCCCCGTATACCTAGAAGTCTTTTTGTTTTGTTTTGTTTTCTGTTGTGTTTTTTTTAAAGATTTTATTTATTTATTTTAGAGAGAGAGAGAGTACAAGCAAGGGGAGTGGAAGGCAGAGGGAGAAGCAGGCTCCCCTCTGAGCAGGGTGGCTCCACGTGGGACTCGATCCCAGGACCCCAGGATCATGAGCTGAGCCGAAAGCAGGTGCTTAACTGACTGAGCCACCCAAGCACCCTGTTTCTTTTTCTTTTCTATTTTCTGTTTTCTCACAAGGCTTTTTAAAAATTTTACTAATCATATTTTGTTATTCTAAATAAACTTTTTTAATCTACCGATGAATATTTTTGGAATGGGTGAGTCACTCCTCCTTTTCTCTATTCCTGAAGAATAGAAAGAAAACACATACACACAGCCTAGTTCCTGACTTCCATCCAAGCCTATCAGACAGCACTCTGGCTACAAGTGACCAAACCACTACAAGCAAGAAAAGATCCCTTATTGGTTGGCATAACAGAGAAAACCAAACTCTTCACCTAGCTTGATTCAAGACTCAAACAATGTCCAGCACACATCTGTCACACAGACTGGGGGAGGGAAAGGACAACTCCTCAGAGGGAATCTGAGGCAGTGGAGAGTTTACAGATACCAGAAGTCAGGACGAGCCCTGATAGCCCCTTCATAGCAACTCAGTAGCAAAATCACCGTGGGTATCTGAGGGGATCGTCAGAGTCTCTCCAGGACACCCTCAGAAACCTCATGGCAGGAACATCAGGATTGAAAATCAGCAAATGCTGCCTACCTGAGATACAGTCCAGAGCCTCCCACTGGGGGAAGAGAATTTCTCCTTCAGTGAACATGAATTATATGGCTCAGAAATGAGCTGCAATCCCAGAGAGAAGTTCTGACTCCAAATGAAGATCTATGTTGTTTTAGGCCAGTGGGAGGAAACTGGACACTGAGAGTTATCACTGAAAAATGCACTGTGGCCTTAACAGACCAGTCGCATGAATGCCCAAGCAGTCTTCTCATAAAACAACAAAACAAAACAATACAAAAGGAGAGGACACTGTTGAAATATTCTCCAGGAGTGGGGAAAAATGTATCAGGAAACTCAGGAGGCATGGTTTAAGGAAGTCCTAAGCCTAAAAACAGAAAGTCCCCTTTCTCCTCAACAAAAGTCTGCTATTGTCACAAATGACAAACAGAAGTGAGTGAAACAGTTTTCTTACTTGCAAGAAACAGTCCAAGACAGCGATGAATAGAGCTGGTGATCACATACTGATCACCCGTGTAACCAGTTTTGGAAAGTTTTGTAAAAGGCTTCTTAGTCCCCTTGATGTAACAGGGAGGTTATAATCTTGAGAAATAGATACCCTGTGACGCCCCCACCAAGTGCTTGTCACTAAGGAAAGCAACAGAACAGCATGTGTGGGGGCAATGGCCTCGACGTGGGATGAGAAGTGCTCCTCGGGGCTCAGATTTAAAGGTAAGGGCAAAAATTAGTTGCCAAAAGAGCCGAGGGTCCATTTCTGGGTTCTCTATTCTGTTCCATGGTCCAGTGGAAAAAAGACATCTCTTCAATCATTGGTGCTGGGAAAATTGGACAGCTACATGCAAAAGAATGAAACTTGACCACTCTCTCACACCATACACAAAGATAAACTCCAAATGGATGAAAGACCTCAATGTGAGACAGGAATCCATCAAAATCCTAGAGGAGAACGTAGGCAACAATCTCTTTGACATCGGCCAGAGCAACCTTTTTCATGACACATCTCCAAAGGCAAGAGAAACAAAAGATAAAATGAACTTGTGGGACTTCATCAAGATAAAAAGCTTCTGCACAGCCAAGGAAACAGTCAAAAAAACTAAGAGGCAGCCCACGGAATGGGAGAATATATTTGCAAATGATACTACAGGTAAAAGACTGGTATCCAAGATCTACAAAGAACTTCTCAAACTCAATACACGAGAAACAAATAAACAAATCATAAAATGGGCAGAAGATATGAACAGACACTTTTCCAATGAAGACATACAAATGGCTAACAGACACATGAAAAAATGTTCAAAATCATTAGCCATCAGGGAAATTCAACAAATCAAAACCACACTGAGATACCACCTTATGCCAGTTAGAATGGCAAAAATTAACAAGGCAAGAAACAATTGTTGGAGAGGATGTGGAGAAAGGGGATCCCTCCTACATTGTTGGTGGGAATGCAAGTTGGTACAGCCACTCTGGAAAACAGTGTGGAGGTCCCTTAAAAAGTTAAAAATTGAGCTACCCTATGATCCAGCCATTGCACTACTGGGTATTTACCCCAAAGATACAGATGTAGTGAAGAGAAGGGCCATATTCACCCCAATGTTCATAGCAGCTCTGTCCACAATAGCTAAATTGTGGAAGGAGCTGAGATGCCCTTCAACAGATGACTGGATTAAGAAGTTGTGGTCCATATATACAATGGAATATCATTCAGCTATCAGAAAGAACGAATTCTCAACATTTGCTGCAACATGGAGGGCACTGGAGGAGATAATGCTAAGTGAAATAAGTCAAGCAGAGAAAGACAATTATCATATGGTTTCTCTCATCTATGGAACGTAAGAACTAGGAAGATTGGTAGGAGAAGAAAGGGATAAAGAAAGGGGGGTAATCAGAAGGGGGAATGAAACATGAGAGACTGTGGACTATGAGAAACAAACTGAGGACTTCAGAGGGGAGGGGGGTGGGGGAATGGGATAGACTGGTGATGGGTAGTAAGGAGGGCATGTATTGCATGGTGCACTGGGTGCTATACGCAACTAATGAATCATCAAACTTTGCAGCAAAAACCAGGGATGTACTGTATGGTGACTAACATAATATAATAAAAAATTTTTTTTAAAATTAATAAAAAATAAAAAATAAAAAAATAAAGGTAAGGGCAGGAAAATCTCTGTGGGCATGTGGTAGGAACAAAGAGAAGGGGAAACAATTGTGGATTATAAGAAAGGAGAATATTCATGGGTGAAATATGAGAAGGCCTATATGTTATTTTCCATTTGCAGCCTAGGAAAAAACAAAAAACAAAAAAATTTAATAGCTCTAACTCTAATCACCTTCAGCAAACCAGGCGATCTCTCCAGATCTTAATTGCCTCATCCATGTGAAATAAGATTCAAACCCTTCTTATGGAAAAGATGCACGGCAAGCTTAAAAATTGAGAAATCTGAGTTAAGAGTCCACTCTCATCCACATTACTTAAATGGTTTTGGTCAGATTTGGGAGACATTTTCAAGATGCTTGCTTTTCTATTAATAATACATACTTGATTATGAGATTCTGAATTCCATTTCTGAATTAAGAAGGAAACTGGCGTAGGAAATAGAGTAGAAATAACACTGAGAAAGTAAACGAGTAAACATTCTGACACTTGTCTTATAACCACAGAAATGTTGGTACTTTCAAGTTTATCAGATGGCTCTTGGGAGAATCCAATAAAAACATTTGCAAATAAATCTCCTCTCTAGAAGAGCATGAACAGAAACACCGATCTGAAAACTGTCTTGTGCCATAAAGCAAATCCTATCAGCAGGCCCTCGTGAGTCTCACCCTGGAGATAGGATTCCAGTCCGTTCACGTGCCGCCCATGAGATGTGGGGCCTCGTCTACCCTCAGGTGGGGTTCTACCTTGGTTCTAAAGTAATTTTGGAAAGAAAAGTTCAAAGGCCTCCAGAGGTAAGACCCACAGAATAGACAAAGAATTCAACTAAAGTTCTGGACGCATCTTCTCTGCAGTGAAGACCATAAATATATCATTTAAATTTTAACAAGGGTTATTATTTACCATGGTTGGGGAGGTCAACCTAACCTTAAAATTACTATAAACAAGTGCAATGCTATGCCACAGAACAAGGATGAAAGGAAAGAAAATTCTCTATCAGTGCAGGGATTAGCAATCTCCTCAAACTCAGGGGCCAATTCTTCTTAATCAGCTCTTTTACGGTGGGAGGGAAGAGACATGTCTCAGCTGCCTTCGTACGTGTGGAGAGTTTGCTATTTGGGCCAAACTGACCTTAGTGCTGGGAGAAATGCCCCCAGGCCTCCACCTCCAGCCTGTGCCATCTGTCCAGGGACCTAGGATGGAAGTCTGAGAGAGCCCAAGGCTGAGGCCCACAAAGCAAGCCTTTCAGCCACTCTGTCCTGCCCAGCCACACCGCCCTGCGGGGCACGCTGTGCCCAAGCGTGGAAACCCTTCAGCTCAAAGGGCCTGAGCTGCTCTAACAAAAGAGAAGACTCATTTGTCACTGCCTTCACTGTTAGTATTCAGAGCACCAAAGTACCCCCCAAAATCAGTTTGCTTGTCATCCTGTTAAGCAGAATATCCCTGCCCATCCCTAGGGTAGCAATATACTTAGCAGATATATTTTTAACACTCATATCTTATACCTTATGGATTACAAGTGAGTAGACTCCAGATGAATGGTCTTTAAAATCATTAATGAAAGTTCTCCTATTATCTTCTTTCAAGAAGCTAAAAGAATTAAAGTGCTATTACATATTATCTAGAATGTATGATTGACATACTTAATATGTAAGAGAAGTTGGAGCTACTCATTAACAAAGGATCAAAAAAATTTTTTTTAAGTCCTCATGTTTATTTATAGAAACTTTAAATTATTTTTTAAAGGTACATTCAGCTTTGAAGAAATGTTGAATAAATAATAACAATTTTGAAACTGTAATTAAAGCTTTTAGGTGGGGGACTGAGATAAATTTGTCATCACCAGATATGATTTTCAGGGTAACAAATGAGCACCGAACACAGATTCCCGTCTGGTTCACACCCCTGGTCCCATACCTGGCAGCTCTTTATGCCGCGCAAGCATCACAAAGCACCCTGGCCAGACTTCGCAGCATAATGCTTCCCAGAAATAAACCCTGCATCTGTCTAACAGAAGCCCTCTTTAACCTCATTACAAGTGGACTCCAAAAGTAAAGCATAAAAGTTTATTGAACTTTATTCACATACATTCATTCATCAAATATTTGTTGAAGTTCTCCATATGTTAGACTCCGGGGGTGGGGTGGGGAGGGAGGAGACATTAGCAGAGCCAAATGAGATAATTCCTCCACGCCAGGCTCACAGCATTATAGGGCAGTGATACCCACACGTCACACACAGCCTTTCCTCCCCGCCCTCCCGCCTCACCTAGATGGATGCCCTGCTCCGTCTCTCTCAGAGCTCTATGGGACAGGCAGCAGAAGGGAAAGGGGACAAGTCCCCTCTTCTTCTTTGCCTATTTGGGGTTGGGTGGCTCATCTCTGTGGGACATGCCTTTACCTGTTAAGGACTGAGAGGAGATCAGGGCTTCTGCTCCTCAGGCAATGACACATCATGATGTGTCGGGGAAAGGAGGTGAAGTCTTCCATAACCCACCTGTCCAGCCTTAAGTGCCATCAAATTTCTCATCTCTTCTTACACGGATGTGCTACACTCTGTCTTCATTTGATGCATTTCTTCCTGATCCTTTCCTACTCGCTTAAGCCCCGTTCATCTTTCAAGGATTATCTTAAATGCTTCCTCCTCTGTCATGTATTTCCCACATATATGTATGCCCCACCCCCTCTGATATACACTTGCCCTTCTCTAAATCCCTGTAATGGAGCTTGTAATGACCACAATGAGTTCATGAGCTCCAATTAGTATTATAACAATTTGGGGACTTCTGATTCCCTCAACCTCATTAGGCTACAAAATGCTTGAAAGCAAGCTGTGTGTTGGAATTGTCTTTCTCTCTGTGGTCAAAGTATAGATCAGGTCAGCTTGCATTTTTTTAATTTATTTACTTAACAAACATTTATTGAGTGTAAACTATGTGCCAAAACCTAGACTAGGGATTCAACAGTGAGTGTATTTGCTTCCCAGCCACCAAGAAATTTATGCTCTATTGACCAAGTAATTGATGTTTAATGCATGTCTGTTGAATTAACCAGAAGAGCACCTCCTACACTCAAAAATATCTCTCTCCTCCTTAACTCCCATTCTTCTCCACTTACCCTTCTGAACTTGATTCCCAAGAACAGTAACTAATGGAAATAAAGACTGAAAATGAAGACAAAGATTTCAGAAAAGACATATTTCATTCATTGAGTAGCTTCAACTTTCTCAATTGGTGGTTAAGGAGCATGTTTATATTTTATGGTTTGACTTTTACGAGCCCCTAAAGGCAAGGAAGGTATCCACCCCTAGTGTCTTGTTTAGACTTTGTCTGAACAAACGATGCCCTCTTCATAATGGAAATAACAGTAATAACAAGTAAATGGCCTTTGCTGGCAATTTCCCCACTCACATGTACAATGAGAACTTAGAATTATGCAATGACTAACATCTGACAATAACCAGACTGGAATTAATCCCCGGGAGATGAACAAGGCCGTAAACTGGAAGACATCTTCAAAGATGAATGCACTCTCCCCCTGTTCCTCCTCCTTCACACTGCTCTTCCTCTGAGGCTGGACCCCAAGTGACTGTTAGTGTTCATGAGGGCTGCACACACTGCACCTGCTGGTCCTGAGTTATCTTATACATGCCCCAATGCTTCAACCATGAGCCTGAAACTCTGGACACTGTACCTTCAGATCTCACTTTTCCTGAACTTCAGATTCATAGAACCAACTGACGCTGACCTCTCTTCCTGGATGTCCCCTGGGCCCATCGTCCCTCAGAAGTAGAATGTGTTATGTCCTTCCTCTTCCCTTACCACGCTTCTCCTCAACTAGTCTCTGTCCAGGCACACTCCTTTGCAAGGACTGCTCCCTGGAGCAAAATGTCCACCCCACTTCAACTCCTGGAAAATATACCCCATTCTCCCAGTTTCAGCTAAAGCAGCCCCTTCTCTGGATGGCCGCCCTGAGCTGGAAGGCAGACCTACATGGTACTTCTCTCTACTGCCAGTGGACCATGTCCTAATTTCTGTTATAGCTCTTATCACACCGCTTTGCAATGTTATGTTGACTGATTAGCTTTGATTCCTTGGAGCCCTGGCTACACTTTGTAATAACCTGGAGAACTTTTAAAACTACTAATGCTGGATCCCACTCCCTCCACAAACACAGCCCACCCTCTGAGAATCTAATTTAATTGATTGAGGTACAGTCTGGGCACTGGAATTTCTAAAATCTCCCAAATGATTCTTGTGCCCAGCTAAAATTTAGACCTTGAAGAGAGTCATTTCATCTTGATTATCTTTATGTGTTACAAATGTCAGGTGTTTGATAAGTGTTTGTTGAATGAATAAGTATAACATCTACCCAGCCACATGAATTGAAAGCCATGGAATCTCAAGTCCCATCCATCACCAATACCTGTCAATCCTACTTCTCAGAAATCACTTTTATCCACCTTCTCATACACACATATAATTTTTACCTTATTTCAGGTCCTCACTTTTGCCTACTAGACCATGACATCTTCCTCCTCATTGTCTCCTTGTCTCAGAGTCTCCACAGGGCCCCTCTAAATTGCTGCTAGAGTTATCTAATATTCTAATCACATACCCTCCTTTCTTAAATGATTTGTGTTGCCTACACAATAAAATCTAAATTTGCTGAATGAGTACCTTAATTTTCCTCCTTCTCTGTCTCGCATACTCCTACTCATCCCTCATGACGCATCTCAAACATCAACTCTTCTCCCAAGCTACCCCTCCCAGCTTAAGTCTCCCAGGAGAAGTCGTCATGTCCCTGCTGTCTCTCCCCATTAGTCAATGTCTGTCTCTGTCTCTTTTACAGCTTTTCTGATTGTGTGTTGACATTAGTTGTTTACATGTCTGTGTCCCTCATATGAACTCCTTGAGGGCAGAGGCTGTGCCCTGTCATCTTTGTGTCCCTACTGCCCAGCACAGGGCTAGCTGGTAGCTAAATAAATATATGCTAATAAGAGGAAGAGAGAGAAAAGCAGAGAATGTTATTTATATGTAGAGGAAGGAGCAACCCAAGAGGGTAAGGATAGAGATGGGAAGCTCTGGGGGAAACCTAGATTCATACTCTCAGGAATGTGTTCCTAGTCCCAGGAAGCCCTGAGCAATGGTGTCAGAGGTTAGAACACTTGGGTCAGGCGTAATGGGCCACTTACTTCGACAGCCTTTGTCCACAGTCCTCTTGTCACCCAAGTGCTCCCCATGCTGATGGTCACCAGGCCAAAATGTCTCCAACCTGAATGTATCTACCAGTAGAAGTGAGTCTCTACCACAGGAGGTCCTGGGAAAGCTTTTGGCCTCCTTTATCCAAGATGATGTCTACACATTTAAAATTGACTTATCACTCTAAAGGAACAAGAATTTACAGCTTGGATTCTTTTATTCTCATTTCCAAATTGGCCACACATCCTGTGATTTGCTGCATGAACTCTGCACTGTGGGAATGCTCTCTCCCCAAAGAACAACCAGAGAGGACTATTCTTTAGGCACTGACACAGTCATGATCGATTTGAACACTTGCAGATTCATGTTTTATTAGTGGGGGATGGGAGGAGTTACAACTTTCCTCTCGGGACCGAGGGTGGATCAACTCGCCTTTAGCATTGGCAGCTGGTCTACACAACACACCCTCTCCATTGTTATACTTCTTGCCCGGGTTAGTCAGGGGGCTAATTATGAAACCAGTGTCTGTGATGATTACACGTTAAGTGTGAACTATACTGTCAGTGATAATTATGGGTTATTGAGGTGGTTATTTGTGTTTGATTGACAGAATGCATGCAGCTCCGTGGAAAGCACAGCATTTCTGACTTTCTGGCACTACCACTCTACATGACAAAGAACTCTTTTTCTGAGGGAACATAAGAAAATCAGCACAATAAACGTTCTGTATCTCTGAGGATAAGGGGGAATCCTTTCATAAGGACCTACCTGAGGCAGATGATTTAGAGAGGGGAGTGGTGGAGGAGAGGGGAGCATGGAAAGGCAAGGGTGACCATGGGTTTAAAGCAGTCTACGAATTTACCCAGACCTGCCCTAACTGTGCTGCAGCTTTAGAAGGAGATGGAAACACATTCTCATAACACCCCAACAGTGCTTTGAGAAAGCAACTGTTATTCTCTGAACTTAGTAAGTATTAGAAGCCTATTTCCTTAGCAACACAGCCAAAGGGCTATTGTATTTTTATCAAATATTCATTAGATACTGTTCAGATCTATGCCTACACACACAAACTGCCTTGTTCCACCTCAGAAATTGCTTCTTATTTCCCTATAACCTTCAAATTAGTAAGAAAAATTAGCATTGTCACTGATAGGCAGGGCTGCGGGGCTGTGGGGCTGGCTCCAAAATGAATGCCAACAGGAAAAGGAAACATGTCTCATTAGAAGGTGGGGTGCTCTGTGCAGGCACTTCCTGGTGACACAACTGGAAAGTCCTGGGTTGAAACTGTGAACTATTCGACAATTTCCGATTTGAACCGCTCCATCATCTTTGAAGAGCAACCTTGAATGCCACTAAATGGTTCTAACATGACTTTGTGGTTTTCTAATTTTAACCTAAAAAAGTACAGCACAGATCTCACCTAGATTGTGATTCTGTATTAGTTCTACATAAGCCAGAATTCCCCCCCGACCCCCCCCCAAACAGCCTAGAACTTTGCACAATGCTCTGTGCTGCGAGTTAGCATCACTTGGCGGAATGTTCTGACGTTCATATCGCAGAAAAAAATGTGTGCCCGTTTGTGGTTAATGCTCTCATTACAGTTTGCCATTGAATCATGGAGAAGGGGCTCAGTAGATCAAAACAGCAAAAAAAAATTTTTTTTACAAAAAAATTTACACCTTCTTCATGGATTATACCCCCCCCAAAAAGAAAGCCTATAAAACGACTAAGCTTGCCCCTACAAATCAGTAACTCTTAAAATAAACTATGTTCTTGCCAAAAGACATGTAAAAAGTAAGAAATTATACACGATAGGACATGATTTAAGCCATAAAAATGGAACACCTTGGCACATTTAAAAGGAAAGCCTAAGACCAAAGTCCAAGCCTTCCCACAATCCATGTGGGGCCCACATCACCATAAGCAGCATTACAGATTTCACTTTTTCCCCCCATAAGTTTTCAAAAGTTCTCCCAGAAGTAGAAATCCCTTCCTCGTGTTTTACTCTGTGATCCATTCAGGGAATGCAGTGGCTCCACACTCAGACACACATGTATTTATAGGCACTTATCTTCCAGATTCTCAGTTGAGAATTCAAAGTTCTAGAACCTTCCGTGACTCTTGGAACCTATTTGAAGTTACCCCACAGATTCTTGGAAATTGCCTGCCTTTCATGCCTTGAATGGGTAACCTGGAAATACAAAACAGAAGTCTGCCCCCTAAAACACAGGGATCTATTAAAGGCACAAACCCACTTAACATTAGAACCGGGGGGGTGAGCCATTAATAAGAAGAGTCCAGCCGACATAAAAAAGGAAACAGCCTCTTATGAGTTAACTTCACATCAAATTACACATGAAATATTATTTTTAAGAAGGCATTTTGAAACCAAATGTGAATTCTAAATTCCCTGAATTCTAGGATTCCAAGTTTATCAGAATAATATCNGGACTGAGATTATTAAAATTATGACTGAAAAGGGAGAGGTCACGACCAGCACCATTGAAATTGCAAGGATTATTAGAAACTTTTATCAACAGCTATATGCCAAAAAACTAAACAATCTGGAAGAGATGGAGGCCTTCCTGGAAACCTATAAACTACCAAGACTGAAACAGGAAGAAATAGATTTCTTAAATAGGCCAATTAACTATGAAGAAATTGAGTCAGTGATAAACAACCTTCCAAATAATAAAACTCCAGGCCCAGACGGTTTTCCTGGGGAATTCTACCAAACATTCAAAGAAGAAATAATACCTATTCTCCTAAAGCTATTTCAAAAAATAGAAACAGAAGGAAAGCTACCAAACTCATTCTATGAGGCTAATATTACCTTGATCCCCAAACCAGGCAAAGACCCCCTCAAAAAGGAGAATTACAGACCGATTTCTCTAATGAATATGGATGCCAAAATCCTCAACAAGATCCTTGCTAATAGAATCCAACAGTACATTAAAAGGATTATCCATCATGACCAAGTGGGATTCATACCTGGGATGCAAGCATGGTTCAACACTCGCAAATCAATCAATGTGATACATCATATCAACAAGAAAAGACTCAAGAACCATATGATCCTCTCAATTGATGCAGAAAAAGCATTTGACAAAATACAGCATCCTTTCCTGATTAAAACCCTTCAGAGTGTAGGAATAGAGGGTACATTTCTCAATCTCATAAAAGCCATCTATGAAAAGCCTACTGCAAGCATTATTCTCAATGGGGAAAAGCTGGAAGCCTTTCCCTTAAGATCAGGAACACGACAAGGATGCCCACTCTCGCCACTATTATTCAACATAGTACTAGAAGTCCTTGCAACAGCAATCAGAAGACAAAAAGGGATCAAAGGTATCCAAATCGGCAAAGAAGAAGTCAAACTGTCTCTCTTTGCAGATGACATGATACTCTATATGGAAAACCCAAAGGAATCCACTCCCAAACTATTAGAAGTTATAGAACAATTCAGTAAGGTGGCAGGATACAAAATCAATGCCCAGAAATCAGTTGCATTTCTATACACGAATAACGAGACTGAAGAAAGAGAAATTAGGGAATCCATCCCATTTACAATAACACCAAAAACCATGCGTTACCTTGGAATTAACTTAACCAGAGACGTAAAGGACCTATATGCTAGAAACTATAGATCACTTTTGAAAGATATTGAGGAAGACATAAAAAGATGGAAAAATATTCCATGCTCATGGATTGGAAGAATTAACATAGTTAAAATGTCCATACTACCCAGAGCAATCTACACTTTCAATGCTATCCCGATCAAAATACCGAGGACATTTTTCAAAGAACTGGAACAAATAGTCCTTAAATTTGTATGGAACCAGAAAAGGCCCCGAATCTCCAAGGAACTGTTGAAAAGGAAAAACAAAGCTGGGGGCATCACAATGCCGGATTTCGAGCTGTACTACAAAGCTGTGATCACAAAGACAGCATGGTACTGGCACAAAAACAGACACATCGACCAATGGAACAGAATAGAGAACCCAGAAATGGACCCTCGGCTCTTTGGGCAACTAATCTTTGATAAAGCAGGAAAAAACATCCGGTGGAAAAAAGACAGTCTCTTCAATAAATGGTGCTGGGAAAATTGGACAGCTACATGCAAAAGAATGAAACTTGACCACTCTCTCACACCATACACAAAAATAAACTCCAAATGGATGAAAGACCTCAATGTGAGACAGGAATCCATCAAAATTCTAGAGGAGAACATAGGCAACAACTTCTATGACATCGGCCAGAGCAACCTTTTTCACGACACATCTCCAAAGGCAAGAGAAATAAAAGATAAAATGAACTTATGGGACTTTATCAGGATAAAGAGCTTCTGCACAGCCAAGGAAACAGTCAAAAAAACTAAGAGACAGCCCACGGAATGGGAGAATATATTTGCAAAGGACACCACAGATAAAGGACTGGTATCCAAGATCTACAAAGAACTTCTCAAACTCAATACACGAGAAACAAATAAACAAATCATAAAATGGGCAGAAGATATGAACAGACACTTTTCCAATGAAGACATACAAATGGCTAACAGACACATGAAAAAATGTTCAAAATCATTAGCCATCAGGGAAATTCAAATCAAAACCACACTGAGATACCACCTTACGCCAGTTAGAATGGCAAAGATAGACAAGGCAAGAAACAACAATTGTTGGAGAGGATGTGGAGAAAGGGGATCCCTCCTACATTGTTGGTGGGAATGCAAGTTGGTACAGCCACTCTGGAAAACAGTGTGGAGGTCCCTTAAAAAGTTAAAAATTGAACTACCCTATGACCCAGCCATTGCACTACTGGGTGTTTACCCCAAAGATACAGACGTAGTAAAGAGAAGGGCCATATGCACCCCAATGTTCATAGCTGCATTGTCCACAATAGCCAAATCATGGAAGGAGCCGAGATGCCCTTCAACAGATGACTGGATTAAGAAGCTGTGGTCCATATATACAATGGAATATTACTCAGCTATCAGAAAGAACGAATTCTCAACATTTGCTGCAACATGGACGGCACTGGAGGAGATAATGCTAAGTGAAATAAGTCAAGCAGAGAAAGACAATTATCATATGATTTCTCTCATCTATGGAACATAAGAACTAGGATGATCGGTAGGGGAAGAAAGGGATAAAGAAAAGGGGGGTAATCAGAAGGGGGAATGAAACATGAGAGACTGTGGACTATGAGAAACAAACTGAAGACTTCAGAGGGGAGGGGGTGGGGGAATGGGATAGACTGGTGATGGGTAATAAGGAGGGCACGTATTGCATGGTGCACTGGGTGTTATACACAACTAATGGAAGCATCGAACTTTACATCGGAATCCGGGGATGTACTGTATGGTGATTAACATAATATAATAAAAAAATCATTAAAAATAAAAAAATATATAATAAAAAAAGAATAATATCTCCATATATCTTTTTTTTTAAAGATTTTATTTATTTATTCGACAGAGATAGAGACAGCCAGCGAGAGAGGGAACACAAGCAGGGGGAGTGGGAGAGGAAGAAGCAGGCTCCTAGCGGAGGAGCCTGATGTGGGGCTCGATCCCATAACGCCGGGATCACGCCCTGAGCTGAAGGCAGACGGCCAACCGCTGTGTCACCCAGGCGCCCCTCCATATATCTTAACAAAGCTTTCTAAACCCTTCTAGTAGAAACAAATTCCAAATGCTCACAGCAGTAATAAGTAAATTCTTATATTTGCTTAAAGCAGAGCATTAACTTTTTTTCATTTTGTTTTTAAATTTTAGAAACTAAAACTTTTCACCACTGCTGGAGTTCTTCTGACACTGTCGATCCCTTTCCAGGCTAGCATTTTCTAAAGTGGATTAAAAAGGGAGGGGGAGTGGCTTTTTATGAAATGCAAGTCCTCATTATTCCTTTGACATCCAGATCGAAACTTGATTTTATTTCTGAAATGACACATATTTTTTTCAGTTCCTTTCATTCTTTATAGAAATGTCCATTCAATATAATGAAAAATTAAGAGGGCAGCAGAATTCCAGAAAAATGACTTGGTTGTCTGAACAGAAACCAGTATGATGAATATTGGGACTTCTCCAATACTCCCTCTCTCTGGAAGTCTATTTATTCTCCACTGACTGGAAACCATTCATGAGCATCGCGTCTGATATTCTCCTATGCCTTTTCAATGTAGCAACATATTAACACACAAGCTGCAAATCCAGCCAAAGGGAAACTGTCTCCCTGGACCTATGGCTGCTTTCATATTCAAGGACAAATTTCAACTGATGGGGGGTCTGGGTGTCTATATAAGTAAAATCATCCCAGACCAAAAACCAGTCCAAACCAAAACAAAATTAAAAACCTGCTTTGAACAGATTTTCTTTTCCGAAAAGATTCTATGAGGTGTCAAGAGAATGACTTTTCAGAAATGTTTTTGGAAGTTTCTTGAATCCAAAATGTTTTCAAGGCGTCAGTTTGGGTTGATCCCCAATGGTGGCCATCCATAGGTGACTCAGATGTCAGGTCTTAAAATGTGTGGCATTTTTAAGAGGGTTTGTGTCCTTTCTCTTCCTTCAAACATGTGCCAAAAGTAAAAACTAGTTCAATTCCATCGTTATACTTTACAATCACAGATCTTGTATCTTTGCCCTTCTCTTCTCTCTACCAGCACCTCAAAATGCAATCAGCAGAAGGTAAGGATGAGGAGGAACCATCCAGTATTATGGGACACCACTCAGGGCATATCTTTCCTCCACCTCCCAAATCTTTAGCTCCTCCCAATCGTCCTAAAATTTTGCAGTTTGATCTGGCAGTGCTCTCTGGGTAGATCCAGTAGAATGCCACTCTGCTAAGACAATGAAAAATAACCTCTCCAAACATAGAAAGGTCAATCGTGGAAATCCACAGAAAGTTCTGTCTTCTCTTGGCCAGATGAGGACCCACCGTTTGGCTGAATGGAAGCAAAATAATGAGAATTGGAAATTTTACTCTGTGGGTGAGTCAATTCTGACACAACGTGAACTTTCTGGGAAAACACAAGTGCAAGTGAAACTTTGTTAGAAGTAGTGGTTAGGGGCACCTGGGCGGCTCTGTCGGCTGGGAGCTGCCTTCGGCTCAGGTCATGATCTCAGGGTCCTGGGATGGAGACCCATGGCAGGCTCCCTGCTCAATAGGGAGTTTGCTTCTCCCTCTCCTTCTGCCTCTCCCCCTGCTAGTGCTCTTTCTCTCTCTCTCTCTCAAATAAATAAATAAAATCTTAAAAAAAAAAAAGTAGTGGTGAGGCTTACAGAGTAGAAAATAGGCCGAAGTGACAGAAATGCTATGTCCTCATCTCTGCCTGTGACATTCAGTGCTATCTTTAAATAGTTAATTTTTTCTTACTCCTAATCAATAAATTCAGTCCAAAATATTCTTAGAAATTCACAATGAGATGAGGAATAAATGATTCCTAAAACCCCATTTTCTTATTTTATCTGTTAAGTCAGTGTTACAAAGAATCCATTATATGCAGAACATTAAGTTAGGTTTCATGAAGGACACAAAAATATGCAAGACCTAATCTATTTTGAACACTGATGGCATGACAAGCACAGCACTAAAAACACTTTGTGAACATTTCTTTTAATCCTCACAACAACCTGCTGAAATGGCCAACTGTGGTCCCAGCCCCAGCATGACTTGGCTTCAACTGCATGAGACTCTGACCCAAAACTGGCCATCTGAGCCCTTCCCAAATTCCTGTTCTGCAGAAACTGTAGAGCTAATGGAGCGACTGTGGCTCTTTTAAGCCAATAACTTTTGTGGTAATTTATTATGCAGAAATACATAAATGAAACAGATATCAGTGCCCGGAATAGGGTGAGGCTGTTTAAAAAGCTAGGCCATTGTGGCATTGGCTCTGGGTCTACAAAGTGGGTGGAAGAGCCCAGAGGAGGCTGTGAGTGAAAACCTAACGGGGCCCAAGGAGACTGTCAGCAGAATCGAAAAGGTTCTTGAAGACACTGTCAATGAGAGTCTAAAGGAAAGTGAGGAAAATGTTATTGGAAGCTGGAGGAAAGGTGAGCCTGTTACATGGAGGTGTAAAGTCTGGTAGCACCGTCACTAACAGTCCAGCTAAGAACAGTTAAAGGCAGGAAAATACCCCTTGAAGCCTTCAGCATCTCTGTAAGTAGTCTGACCGCCCTGATGCCCCCCTGGGACAGGAAGCCCAAACCAGCCCATGCAGAGAGACCATACGGAGCGATGCGGAGATTACACGAGCAGCGTCTCTCCACACAGTCTCTCCCCCGGCTGCTTCAGCACCCTGATGTTACAGGGACAGCCACCATCTGATCGCTACCACACGAAAGACAATCCAGAACCACTCCACTGAGCCATTCCCAAATTTCTGAATTGTGATAGAGTAATGAAATGTTACTGTTCTTTTAAGCCTTGAAGTTTTGAGGTGATTTGTTGCAGAGCAGTAGAAAATTAAAATAATGTTAATATAAAACAAAAAATCAAACATTGTCTACACCTTTGCTCCTTAAAGATGAAAAAAAAATTCTCCTACTATTCATCAACATTGTCAAATGGAAACAATGCCATTCTCCCCAATTCATCCACGGAGGACCATTTATCAGGAGAAAGGTTGAGGTTGGGTTTTTGGCTTCCGAAAACAGAAGGATAAGTCCAGAAAGTCAGTTCTTCCTGAAAGTATAGAGAAAGGCCAAATAATCAATATAATTATAAACTACATCCTATTTTGGAGGCGGTCTTAGGTACCAATATTTTTCGTCACAAAGATTTTTTTTTCTTTTTGCTTTTGGTGCAGTGTAAGTGGAAGAGACTACTTTGATTTATTAAATCCTGTTTTATTTTCCTCCTGGGCATATAGCAAGACTGCACTTGCCAGCCTCCCTCACTGACAGACAGACACATGTGACTGGCCAATGCAGCATGGGCCAGAAATGATATTTGCTACTTCTAAGCCTGATCTACAAATAATTAATAAACCTCCCACCTTCTCATCTCTTATCGCAGACTAGATGCAGAGGATTGAGAAGAGGATTCCAAAGGCCTGGGGATGGGGTACTCTTTAGATCAATGATCCATGGCTTTAATGATCACCACTCGTTCCCTCCAGCCTACATGATACCGTGACATCAGAAGGAGGTAAATTTTTACTGTTTTAAGCCATTAAGACTTTGAAATTATTGGGGCGCCTGGGTGGCACAGCGGTTAAGCGTCTGCCTTCGGCTCAGGGCGTGATCCCGGCGTTATGGGATAGCCCCACATCAGGCTCCTCCGCTGGGAGCCTGCTTCTTCCTCTCCCACCTCCCCCTGCCTGTCTTCCCTCTCTCGCTGGCTGTCTCTCTGTTAAATAAATAAATAAAATCTTTTAAAAAAAAAAGTACATTGGTATAATATTTAAAAAAAAAAGACTTTGAAATTGTTAGTTACAACAGCTAGCTTGTCCTGACTAATACTTGATGGTTGGAAAATCACTGAATTGTATCTCTTCCTATAATAAAAATCACTAACATGTAATAGGACAGACTGTTTTGACTTCTACAGAGTGTAACCCTGAGTTCTGTGATTTAAACACTTATATGGACATCAAGTTGTTGGCATTAAGACTGATTTTTTTAATTTCATAAAATCCTTTGTTTCATGGTATCTACTGAGTACTTTTCCTTACCCTTCCAGGAAAATAATCCCTTTCCTGTACAGTATTCTGTCCTCAAATTTGTTTCCTCCTGGATTCTAGTTTACTTTTTAAGATGATCAATGTCGGAAGATTGTCATATCACTTCAAATTGGTAACAAGGATTTGCACTGTACAACTCTTTCTTTAGAATATCATTAGGAGAAATAGTCCCAGTCCTTTAAACAGTGACTATCAAATCTCCTTTGGAATTTACGTGTATAGTCAGCTTTATCCCTTTAAAACTAAGGATTTTTAAGATACAAGATCTAACCAACTTTTAACTGGAGCTCAAGCCAGCGTAACCATAAAAATGCATATTTCCAGAAAAGACTCCAGAAAGTAATTGCTTTACTATAATAAAAAGCAGTAAGGTAGGTTATATATCCTCAGGCATTAACGTAACCTCAGCACTTTTAAGGCCCTTACCACAGTTTGTAGCTAATTGCATTTTATTGATCTATGTGTGTAGCCTAATGTTTTGGGTGTGAAAGAGCCCTGTTTCCAGCTCTACAAAAGCAGTTCTGGGAGAAAATATTTACAAAATACATGCCTGATAAAGGACTTGTCTAAATATACAAAGCACTCCACAAAAACAGGCACATAGACAGAATAGAGAACCCAGGAATGGACCCTAACTCTATGGTCAACTAATCTTTGACAAAGCAGGAAAGAATATCCAATGGAAAAAAGACAGTCTCTTCAACAAATGGTGTTGGGGAAATTGGACAGCCACATGCAGAAGGATGAAACTGGACCATGCAAAGAAGACAATACAGATGGCCAACAGATACATGAAAAAATGTTCCACATCACTCAGCAGCAGGGAAATACAAATCAAAACCGCAATGAAATACCACCTCACCCAGTCAGAATGGCTAAAATTAACAAGTCAGGAAAGGACAAACGTTGGCAAGAATGCAGAGAAAGGGGAACACTCTTACACTGTTGGTGGGAATGCAAGCTGGTGCAGCCACTCTGGAAAACAGTATGGAGGTTCCACAAAATGTTGAAAATAGAGCTACCCTGTGACCCAGCAATTGCACTACTGGGTATTTACCCCAAAGATACAAACGTAGTGATCTGAAGGGACATCTGCACCCTAATGTTTATATCAGCAATGTCCACAATAGCCAAACTATTGAAAGAGCCAAGATGTCCATTGATAGATGAAATGGATAAAGAAGATGTGGTATACATACATTTATATATATATATATATACACACACAAACACACACACACAATGGAATACTACTCAGCCATCAGAAAAAAGAAATCTTACCATTTGCAACAATGTGGATGGAACTAGGTGTTATGCTAAGTGAAATAAATCAATCAGAGAAAGACAATTATATGATCTTCCTGATAAATGTGGAATTTAAGAAACAAAACAGAGGATCATGGGGAAGAGAAGAAAAAATAAAGCAAAATGAAATCAGAGAAGGAGACAAACCATAAAACACTCTTAAGCATAGGAAACAAACTGAGGGTTGCTGGAGGGGAGGTGGTGGGGAGGATGGGGTAACTGGGTGATGGCCATTAAGGAGGGCACATGATGTAAGGAGCACCAGGTAGTACATAAGATGATGAATCACTGGCCTCTACCTCTGAAACCAATAATACATTATATGTTAATTGAATTTATATAAAAATTAATTAAAAATTTAAAAATATATATACAAAGCATTCATGAAACTCAACAATAAAATAACAACCCAATTAACAATGGACAAAAGGCCTAGACACTTCCCAAAGAAGATATACGATGGTACACACAAACATATGAAAACATTCCTAACAACATATGTCATCAAGGAACTGCAAATTAAAGTAAAAATGGGATACAATTACATACATATTTGGAAGCTAAAATGCAAAAATCTGGCAATACCAAATGCTGTTGTGGATGCAGGGCAATGGGAATTCTTATTCATTGCTTATGGGGACGCAAAATGGTAAAGCCACCTTGGAAGACAATTCGACAGTTTCTTACAAACGTAGGCATGGTCTTACCATAAGATCCAGCAATCATGATTCTACATAGTTACCCAATTGAGCTGAAAACTTATGTCCACACAAAAACTTGCACATCAATGTTTATAGCAGCTTTATTCATAATTACATAAGCAACCAGGATGTCTTTCAGTAGTTGAATGCATAAATAAACTCAGGCACGTTCAAGACAGCTGGACAGGTGTATTCTACCAAACATTTAAAGAGGAGTTAATACTTATTCTTCTCAAACTATTCAAAAAAATAGAAGAGGAAGGAAAGCTTCCAAATTCATTCTCTGAGGCCAGCATTACCCTGATATAAAATCAGATAAAGACACTACCAAAACAAAGAACTACAGGCCAATATCTCTGATGAATATAGATGCAAAAATCCTCAACAAAATATTAGCCAACCGCATCCTACAATACATTAACAAAAATCATTCACCGTGATGTACTGAGATTTAGTCCAGAGATGCAAGGGTGGTTCAATATTTGCATCACATTAACAAAAGAAAAGATAAAAACCATATGATCATTTCAACAGATGCAAAAAAAAGCATCTGACAAACTACAACATCTATTCACAATAAAAACCCTCAACAAAGCAGGTTTAGAGGAAACATACCGCAATATAATAAAGGCCACATATGAAACCCACAGCTAATATCATACCCAATGGTGAAAAATTGAGAGCTTTCCTTCTAAGATCAGGAACAAGACAAGGATGTCCACTCTCACCCCTTGGGGCATGCTAAATAATCAATGTAATTATAAATATCATCCTATTTCAAAGGGTCTCATAGCAACAAATATTTTTCTTCACAAAGATTTTTTAAATGTAGTCATAAGCAGCAGAGACTATTTTGATTTATTAAATCCTGCTTTATTTTCCTTCTGGATGCAAGAAAAGGAAAAGGACAGTCTTCCTTTTGCAAAGCTTACTTGCCCTAGATTCCTTGAGAAGGCTCAAATAGTTTAAATTCAATGAAAATCTTAAAGTTTGGATTATCTGTTAGTCCAGCAATGAGTGTGTGTTCCAATTAAGCATGTTAATATGTATAAAAATCGATTTATCTTCAAAATAAAAACAAATCCAAAGAAACATAATAAAAAAATATCACAACATAATTTCTATTTGGTTTTCTAACTTAAAACTCTTTTTTATCTGTTCCTACTAAAAACAAAGGGAGAAATTCTTGCTGTTAAACCAGTAACTATTTTTAAAAAAGAAGCAAGGAGAAGATTTAATGAGTTTTCCTAGAATGTACTGTAGCTAATTTTATTGATATATATGATTTCTTTCCATATTTAATTATTTTTAATTCTGAACCAATTACGTCTTTTGGTCTTGGTTGATATGTGTTCTAAAATATAGCCCATTTAGAGAAGATATTTGCAAACAATATATCTGATAAGGGATTAGTATCCAAAATCTATAAAGAACTTACCAAACTCAACACCCAAAAAACAAATAATCCAGTGAAAAAAAATGGACAGAAGACATGAATAGACAATTTTCCAAAGAAGAATTCCAGATGGCTAACAGACATGAGAAAACATGCTCATCAGAGAAATACAAATCAAAACCACGATGAAATACCACCTCACACCTGTCAGAATGGCTAAAATTAACAACACAAGAAACAACAGGTGTTGGTGAGGATACAGAGAAAGGAACCCTCTTGGACTGTTGGTGGGAATGTAAACTGGTGCAGCCACTCTGAACACAGTATGGAGGTTCCTCAGAAAGTTAAAAGTAGAGCTACTCTATGATCCAGCAATAGCTCTACTGGGTATTTACCCAAAGGATACAAAAATAGATTCAAAGGGATACATGCACCCTCATGTTTATAGAAACATTATCAACAACATATACACTATGGAGAGAGCCCAAATGTCCATCAACAGATGAATGGATAAAAAAGATGTGGTGTAGGGGCACCTGGGTGGCACAGCGGTTAAGCGTCTGCCTTCGGCTCAGGGCGTGATCCCAGCGTTATGTGATCGAGCCCCATATCGGGCTCCTCTGCTATGAGCTTGCTTCTTCCTCTCCCACTCCCCCTGCTTGTGTTCCCTCTCTCGCTGGCTGTATCTATCTCTGTCGAATAAATAAATAAAATCTTTAAAAAAAAAAAAAGATGTGGTGTATATATGTACAATGGAATATTATTCAGCCACCAAAAAAGAATGAAATCTTGCCGTTTGCAATGACATGGATGGAGCTAGAGTGTATTATGCTAAGTGAAATAAGTTAGTCAGAGAAGGACAAATATCATATGATCTCACTCAAAGGTGGAATTTAAGGAAGAAAACAGATGAACATATGGAAAGGAGGAAAAGAAAAAAGGAGAGAGAGAAACAAGCCATAAGTGATTCTTAAGAAATCGAGGGTTGATGAAGGGAAGTGGATGGGGGATGGGCTAGATGGGTGAAGGGTATTAGAGAGGGCACTTGTGACAAACACCAGGTGTTGTCTGTAGGTGATGACTCACTAAATTCTACTCCAGAAACCAATATTGCACTGCATGTTTACTAACAAGATTTAAATTTTAAAAAATAAAATATAGCCCATTTATTACTTATTAATAAATGTGTTCTTTAAAATTAAAGAGACAGCTGTATCAGCTTTGTTTATAGCTGTATCAGGAAAGTCCACAAAAGCATAGTTAATAGATTGCTGAAATATAATTACATTTTAGTGTAGTTACTATCAATCCTGACTTACTAAAAGTTCAACCTCAGATATAAGTTAAGAGTATGGCGTTTTACCCGTGCCTGGGTGACTCCATTGGTTAAGTGTCTGCCTTCAGCTCGGGTCATGATCCCAGGATCCTGAAATCAAGTCCTGCATTGGGATCCCCACTCAGTGTGGCGTCTGCTTCTCCCTGTGCCCCCACTTCGACTTGTGTGCTCTCTCTTGAAAATAAATAAATAAATAAATAAATAATAAATAAAATCTCTAAAAAATTAAAAAGAATATGGTGTTTTATTCACATCCCAACTTAACAAAATTGCATTACAAAATTCCTGTTATGTATGTATTATGTATTATTTTGTGCTTTTAAAAAAAATGAGCCTACTTGGCCATTTTTATTAGTTAACTTTCACTGGGTATCATTTATATCGCCAGTGATTTAGGTTGCCATCAAAGGCATCAACAAGAAAGCCAAGCAAAACTCCCGTGTTCTAAAGAATGTAAAGCGTGACTCTCAGACCCAGCAAATGGTTAAACACCCTAACATTGCCCAGCTGTGTGAAACCCTGGAGACAGAAAACTTATTATATGGTGGTGAAGCTATGCCTTGGCAGCAACCTCCTGAACAGAAGCTGGGATCAAAGAAACTAAGTGAAAGGGGAGCAAAGACGTTCTCGAGACAGATCATGTCTGCTGTGGGGCATCCACACGGCATGGAATTGTACACAGACATAATGCCATTCCTTCCTCTGACGGAGGAAAAGCCACCAAGGTCCCCATGTTCATGAAACCCTTGACATGTCCGTCGCTGACAGTGAGCCCAGTCCAGTGTCCATAAGTAAGTGCAGCCAAAGGGAAGATCAGTGTCCTTGAGAAGCTTGTCACTGGGTGTGCCATTATGAGAAAATGAGCACCAGCCCATACATTTGCATGTGAAAAAGGTTGATGCAACCAAGACCATCTCTTCCTTTCTTCTTCCAGGGTTTAGTTTGAGCACTGTTAATGTGACTATAGTTTAGAGGGAGACATTTGTATCTTCTTACGAACAAAAAACATTCAAAGCAACAGAATGTGGCACTGATGAATGTGGGAGGGATTCTTGCAAATTTTTGTGGGTTTAATGATTTGGGAGAAACTCCTATTGAGGGTAGCCTATGGTATTAGCTGATTTACAATGTGTCTATTCTCTCCACCCAGCCAGATTTTTTAAATGCCTTATAAAATGTCTTATGATTTGGGAAAGATCCTAGTTACTTATTCCCAAGATCCCTAATACACTAAACTATACATAGCTCCTTCCCCATCACTGTCCCCCAACTCCCCTCTGCTATGGGATTCCAGAGGCTAGATAGCAATTCTGTAACTTAGAACCCCTTTCCATAGCACACAAAACATACTGATGGATTTCTCCTTAAATGGGAGAAATTCCATGAAAAGACGATAATGGACTTAAAATAAGAGAGATGCTGAAGATACATATCCAAACAATCTTTCAGGGAAAAGGTTTCCAACAAGCTCCTGCATAACTGGTTATTTTTAAAGCAACAACTTACTAGCTTGTTTAATTGTTTAATGGCTTCAAACTGTTCATCATTCAAAAGCATTTGGATATGTAAACACATCATGACCTGAGGAAGCAAAGGCTCTGATACTCTTCACAGTAAGTTCAGGCATAAAAAGGCAGCAGAATCCACTGGAGGCGGAGGGCCTCCCATGCAAGGGTCAGCCTGGCCGAGATACCATGCCCTCCCGCACCATCACCCCTCCCTCCAAAACGCCTGTATCCCCAAGAGAGCAGAAATGAACGGGAGAACAAACAGCTCCATAAAATGTTTGGTGGGGGAAAAGATACAAATTATGTCTGAACATGTGGTCTTGTTTCTAATGATCATATTTAAATTATTTGTTTTAGTCCCTGCCCTGTCCTCCTCTCCCTGGTTCTATTTCTGGTTACAATATAGATCACCACTACGCGCATTATCTTAGTAGATAGTGGTGAATATGCAAATCTTTCATGTTATTTAAGGCCCATGGCTCTCCTGTAAAGCATTACCAAGGATACCTGGAGTTGGCCATGCCATCATGGATACCTCCCAGAGTTACTGCAAATTCGGTGCCCTTCTTTGGGACCATGCTTAGGGGCCTCTGTCCTGCTATACGAATCACACAATTGTGTGGTCAAGAAAAATTAGAAGGGTTTTATTTTTTCAATTAGCTCATTGTTAAAGAGACCAAAAAACATGTGACTCCTACAATATGTGATGACAAGTCACTTCTTCCAGGCAAACTCCTGAGGAGAGCCTTCTCAGATACTCAGGGCTTTCGTCCGCTTTAGGCAAATTTCACCTGCCGAAAATAAAGGGCAGGAGGAGAGTGCTCTGTGTGATTTATCCTGAGACCCACTGCTCTAAGAGACAGCTCTGAAAATAATGCTAGATTTACAGAAGAAACTGGGTAGGAGCCAGTGAGGGACTTTAACTGCCTTCTTTCCAACTATCGCTTGATTAGAAAGGGAGAAACTCCATTTGTCTGGTCAATTTCTTAATGTTATGTACAAAGACTGCCTGTAGTCAATGCTTAGCAAGTGTCCTATTTTAAAATGAGACAATTCCCAAAGTAACAGCTTGTCGATGTCCAGTCAAAGCTAGGAACAGAAACCTGAAAGCATATTGCCCTGTTTGCTAGTGTTTTTTCTGGGAACTCAAAGAATTTAGTCCATTATCACTTCTGAGACTCAAGTCAAGAAAGAATCCTCTTTAGCATACAGCTGCAATCTTCTAAAACGATACACTATTACTATATGATGTTTACTTTTCTGGGTCTATTTAGGGACTTGAAGACTGAAATTTTTCTTCTAGATAAATACAATGATATCAATTATTCATAAAGTATAAATGTCCGTGTCTATTTTATTGATCCAGCTGACTATGACTTTATTTGAAACACAGACCTAACAGATCTCAGGAGGTAGCACTAAGAGCTATGGCATTTTCTCCAGGTGAAGGGACACTATTTCAAACTACGGTGGAAACTTAATAATTGAGGCATAGATGAAAATGTGTGACACACACACGCAGGACCTCTTATCATATTAAGCTACCATGTAGTATATTAATTAAAATAATGTGTCATTTAAAGTATTGTATAAATCCAAGTAAAAATCTAAATTTAGCATTTTATAAGGGCAGTTACATGTGATATTAATTCACACTCTGTGGTCTGTGAAACCATCCTGTGGTTTTTCTCAAAATGTTATTCATTCCAAATGAGCTTGACAAAATCATCTTGAAAGGAAAAAATTCCTTATGCTTAAACATGTTTGTTGCTTTTCAACAATTACTAACTGAATTCAGAGGGACTCTTAGTAAAGTAATAAAACCCTGAAAACAACCTACATTGTTGCAGCCTAGAGGTCTCCAGGGCAGGCTCTCAGAGGAGCCCGGAGATTCAATCGGACTCGATCTCGCTGTGTGAGTTCACTGATGGTTTACAGCTCTCATGACACAAATCCCAGCCTTGGGTCCTTCCAGGCCAGTCATGCTCACTGGGGGTGATCTTACCTAGAACAAGGTCCCAGATAGCTCAGCTCTGTTGTTTCCTAAGCCAAACTCGTGTCTAGCAGAAACTTTTCAGGCCTGAGTTAGGGGCCACTGGGCCTCTCCCTCCTTCCACCATCCCTGAAGCCTTGGCTGTCCAGGTGGAGCCTGCAGACAGCTTTCTCCTGCTGAACCACAACTGCCTCTCCCCTTACATGAAGTGACTGTCCAAACCTATTCTGCTCCCTTGCTTTGTAGGAATAGACAAATTGTGCAAGAAGAATAATAATCACAACTGATATCAGTGGAGCACTTAGGACATGCTCAAAGCCTGTAACGTAGGTTCACATTTTTAATCTCAAATATAAAATGCTATGAAGTCAATGCTAATAGTATATCACTTTACAGATGAGGAGATGATGGCCCAGAGAAGTGGAACTGTGATTCCAGCCCTGGAAGGGTGGGCAGAAAACAAAAGTGAGTAAAGTGAGTCAGATTCCCAAGACAACAGGGAATGGTAGGCAGCTGACTGGACAGCAAGGCTTGGATTAAAAGTCCAGATACTAATCGGCCTCATCATGGTCTTCTGTCACATAAGAAACTTTCCAATACAGTGTAATGTGAATGGCAAGTCATGGAATGGCAGCCATAAGCTAAAGAAAACATTCCTGAGAGCTGGCTGAAAGAAAAACCCAAGAACTTAGAGCCAAAAACCAAGTGATTTTACGTAAAGACGTCTCAACCTTTTTCCCTACATCCCTATTCCCACAAGAAATGCTGTTATAAGATATGTTTTTACTGGATATTTTATCAAGTTATTCATAGGTCCTCTTTATCCAACTGCTGCTAAGAAGAATTAAAGTCTTCTCGGCTGGAGGTGAACTTTTTGGTCTGCCTGTTTGTAAATCTTTCAGACTTTGTATGGAGTAATACCATGAAGTTGGAGGGCCTTTCTCAGGAGTGGTGAGCACTCAGTGTGGAAGCCCTGTATACGCGGCCCCTGAACTGCTTGCTCATCAGAAATACAGCACCAAAGTGGACATCTGGTCCATGGAAGTAAATCACCAAACTCCCACATCGGGTGAGGAACCCTGACCGATCATCCCCGCAGATTAAGAGCTCTGTGAAACCTGGCCAGTTGGGAGGACAGGGTGTCACAGAAGGCATTTTTTCCCACCCTAAGTTTAAGAAATCACACACATGGTTCACCTACCTCTTAGCAAACCTGCTACACAGTTTTGTAATCCTGTCATGTGGGGAATCTGGGAAGATCTCTGCAGTCTCATGGTCAACTTTTTACCTCACTCTCAAACCCAAAGTTTCACAAGCATTTCTAAGGAACACACTGCAGGGGAGCCTGGGTGGCTCAGTCAACTAAGTGTCTGACTCCTCATTTTGGCTCAGGTCATGATCTCAGGGTCGTGAGATCGAGCCCTGCGTCAACTCTGCACTGGGCATGGAACCTGCTTGAGATTCTCTCTCTCCCTCTCTCTGCCCCTCCTCCCCACTCACATGCATGTGCTCTCTCTCTTTAAAAAAAAAAAAGGAACACACTTCATTCCCCACCTCCCCCCACCCCGATCAATTCTTCAAGACCCAGTCCAAAGTCCCATCCTCCATGAGCCCATATCAAACCCTCCTGACTCTCTCGCCAGGATAGCTGGGCACCCTACACATTTTGTTTTCCCCTGGGCTGGAGTGCCTACCACCACCGTGCAAGGTCCCTGTCCTTTGGCCGTGGGGCATCACTGCAGAACCAGAGCCTACACACTGTGAGGAGCATAATGGGGACTTCATAGTTGCTTTTTGGGTGGACCTTTGAATTATCTAGGTTTGTTAATGAGCCATTCGTCTTCTATTAATCATTAAGAGTTTAAGCAAAACATTCTAATCACAGAGCTCAAGTTGAAAATGTGTGCAACTTGTCCTTAAACATACTGGTGTTAACGAGTGGTGGCCAAGAAGTCACATGAGGTTGTTTTAAAGAAGAAAAGCACGTGCTTAATTAATATACCAAAGACCCACAAGCACTTCGTCATGTTATTGCTCAGTGCAACCTAAGATTCAATCGTCCATAGTGGCATACAATTAATACAGAAAGTCTGCAGAGGATTTGATCTTAATTAATTTTAAAACTCCCCTTGGAAATCACGTTTGCACTCTATTCTTTTAACAAGCCTTTTCTTCACGAATACCACAAAGAAGGTGTCGGAACCATTGTGTCCAAAATGCCACAATGTCCAATCTAGGAAAGTCTAAATTAATAACACTTTGTTATATGAAAAAAAGACAGTGGACTGAAATAGAGTTTTAATGGCTTAAAAATAAGTAAGGAAAGAAAAAGAAAAAATAAAAAGGTAACAGATGCGGCGCCGACTTTTCCTCACACGTCTTCTTCAGCTACTTTTGGATCCCACTAAAGTTCATCCTAGACTTGAGGGTTTGTTAAAGGATACATTTTTACTTCTAAATTCACACAGTAAAAAGAAACATACTAAGTTAACAGTCCTCCTTATTTGGTTGGTGTTTGATTAAGCACTTTTCACGCCTAACTTCTGGAAATGAACAATCAGAATATAGTGAGGTTTGGAGGGTTTTGTTTCTTTGCTTTGTTTTTTGGAAGCCAAAGTGCGCATTAGCTCTGACTTCCATTCAACACAAGAACTCCACTAAGGAAACACCAATAGTCACTATGCTTGTTCATTATTTTTGTGCATCTAGTTTTAAGGTCCTTTAGAGGGCTGGGGCATGATTAAACTTCACATAAGTTTACTAAATTAATAAACCAGCTGTTGTTTTTAACGCATGTCAGAGATTTCAGTGGACTGGAAGAGCTGCTTTCTGCTACAGCTAATAAATTTTCAAGTTAACGTATCATCAAGTTTCAGTTAAAATTAAATCTCAAATTCACAATTGTTAGACTAAACACACTGTGTGTATCGCCTTTTGAACCACTGCCTGTGTAAGTCTAACCCAGCGGCTCTTCGATCTCTAGTTCCTCTTTGCGGCATTAATATCCCAGCAGGTGTGCGGGAAGCACAAGAGACCTGTGCTCTGCTCACCTCAACCAGATGTGTGCATTCAGCAGATACTGCTGATGGCCAAGGCAGCACCTAGACCGTGGAGACGAGCTCTTTCTTTCCTGAGCAAGATTTCCCAGGCATCCCACGGTGGGCCGCTCTCCCTGCCCGATCATTTACATCTAAGCCCCACACTAAAAACAGCCTCAGGTTTACGCAGGCAACCTGCTTCACTCGAATGTTCACACCCGCCATCTCCACCTCAAAACAGCTCTTTGGCACAACCTGTCTGGAAAACAGCTGAAAAATACTTAAATCCAGGCCTTAAGTGGCTTAGAGGGTTATTAGCGGGATAAAGAGTTTGGGGGCTGTAGGTGGCTGATTCAGTGACAAGCTTGGTTGATAGCGAGTTGGAAATCCTGGTTGACCATGAGCATGAAAGTCATTATTACTGCCTCACAGGTCTTCTCTGGCCTGCCATTCCCTGTGGTTTCTGGCTCTTTCCCTAGGTCCCTTTACAAGAAGTCTCACAAATTTGAGATGATAAAAATGTCTCTGAGGAACATTTGAATGGTGGTCACAAATTCCAAATGGATTTTGTTCCGCTTTCTTGTAAGTCTCCATAGTTTTCGTATGTTTCTAAACTCTCTGGCCCCGCCAGGTTGAAATGCTTGAAATCCCAAGATTCCTACCAAAGGAACGGTTTCTCCATTTATTCTGTGGCCTGGACACACAAAGGCCACTAAGAACCATGCACAGTTAAAGACACACATTTAGTGGTTAAAAGCCTGGGCTGTGAAGTCAGACTTTCTGGGCTGAAATCCTGACTGCCAATTCCTAACTGTGGGCGCTTGGACAAGCTGCTTAATCTGCTTGCTGAAGGGGCATGGCACATACACTGTGACAGGGTGGGTCCGGGGGTGGGGGAAGCAGCATTTATGGAGAAGAGCTTTTAGGTCGAGAAACAGCGGGCCCTCTCCTTCCGCCCTCACCATACCACAACACATTGTGATGGAGGCCGCCTTTGGCTTTCGTCTTTTCCCACCCCTCCAATCTCAACCATGCTTCAAAAATTACCCCCTTCCTTTCCTTCCCTTCAGATCTCTAAGTTAAAAATCCCAGATGCCCTAAAACCTGACTCAGCCTTCTTACTCCAGTACAAATAGAGACTAAACTTACCAGGATGAATCTGGTTTGTAAGAAAAGAGCTTATTAGTCAAATAAATCCTTTAACTGCTAAACTCAAAGAGGGTTCTATCAGTCCGTATCCTAACAGACCAGATATATATTCAAATTAAGATCACTCAAGGAGAAGGGCACCTGGGTGGCTCAGTAGGTTAAGCGTCTGGCTTGGTTTCAGCTCAGGTCATCATCTCATGCATTTTGGGATCGAGCCCCATGTCAGGCTTGGGGCTTAGTGCAGAGACTGCTTGGGATTCTCCCTCTCCTCTCCCTCTTACCCCCCCCCCACATGCACACTCTTGCTCTTTCTCTCTCCCTCTCATTTGTTCTCTCTCTAAAATAAATAAATCTTTAAAAAAAAAAGATAATTCAAAGAGAGATTTTCAAAGGGACTGATCGCACACAGTCATAAGTGGATGAATGGGAAGAGTGCATGGACAGTGCAGGAATCTAGGGATAACAGCCACAAAGCTGTCATCACCCCTAGGGCCAAAGGGTCAAAGGGAGGAAGTGGGTACCAGAAACTAGTAGTACAGTCACAGAACATTGGCTTTCTAGAGAGAAGAAAGTACCTCATGTCAAGGGGAACGTCCAGTCCAAGACAACCTGAGTGAGACAGAGCCAGGAAATAAAAACCTTGGCCTCATTCCCTCCTTTCCCTCTTATCCGCACTGGCTAAGCACAGAGAGAGCCAGAAGTTTCCAGAGTCCATCAGTGCAGTCCATGCAGGTGGGCCTTGGGGCAGAAAGCAGGCCAGAGAGGGGTAGGGAAGAGAGGCAGAAAAGCAAAGGAGTGTACCTTTCAGAGGGGCTATGAGACGTTTGGGGCAAGACCATTCCTCATCCCCTGCTCTTCCTCTCATCTCTGTTCTCATCTCCCCTGATAGGTTCAGAACTCAGCAGCCTGGCACAGAGTTTCTAATGTTTTGTGTCTGCCAAAGATTAAAGCTCTACACATATCCTCTTCGCACCACCATAAACCTTCTTCAAAGTTTCAGAAAGAATCAGGTTTTGACCATCAGGCAGGCAACATAACTGGGAAAAACAATACTCTTTTGGCACACACATAGCTTGAAGCCAGCCGCTCTCCTGGAAAGGTATTTCTTGAGCAGCCATAGATCTCCAGACTTTGAGTAGAAGCAAGGAGACAAGCAGAACATAAATTTCACAAAGAAAATGAACCCGAGAGTCCGATTCAAATCTCAGGAAAAGGGTGCTTTGTATGGAATCGGAGACCGTGACTCACACTAAGGCAGGATATGGCAGAGAAGAAAGAGCCAACCAGAGCGCACACACCATGTAAATCCTCCCTTACTGTCAGCTCACATCTGAGGGTCAGTTCTAAATGCATTTTGCAAACAGCGTCAGGCAAAGGAACTGCGTTGAAAGCAAAAAAAAAAAAACAACAACAAAGAGTTGGCAGTGTGCTTCTGGCAGTGGTCACCATGATCTGTGGAGAGATGGTCAGCAGTACCCAAGAAACAGTCCCACGAAGGCGGAGGGAAGCAGCCTACCCTTGCAGTGGGTGAAGGTAATCGTCTGAGATGGAGTTCATACACATGGCCCTCAGCTGAACACGCAGAGAGGTGAGGCTGGGACCTGGGAAAATATCCTCCATTTCTTCTACAGCTTCAAGACCGGCTGTCTATACGACAGAATGAAAACTCATTTGCAGCCCTGGAGAGCTATTCCTTTCGGATGTATTTTTGGACTTCAGCTTGTCTAGCCCTGGGTGGAAAATACAAAATTACATCAATATAACATAAATTTACAAGAACTAGAGCCAGACCCATTAGGAATTTGTGACCTATATTCAGATTCTCCTCTGAGACATTTTCAACATCCCTCTGTTGCATAACAGTGCTACAAAGGGACACACGTAAAAAGTTAGAGATAGAAGTTCCAGGGAGTCTTTCACTGACCTGGGGAGACTCAAACTCCACGGTTCTCTTTAAGAAATGTGATTGTGGTGCAATGATTCTCCTTTTCGCTATGAGACGAAGTGAGATGCTAACTAGGCAGGAATCACGCATCTTATGCTGTTGCTGAGAGATTGCAGCATCCTCCTATTTCTAAAGCAGAACTTCTTTTGGGTTGGTTCCTCTCCTCTCCTCGACAGAGCAATGAGCATGTTTGCAATTCTGAGTGGCACCTTGCGATTCACAGTGGAGCCCTCCATACCAAGCAACTCCATCAGAAGACGGTGAATGGTGATATCATCAGTGTCCCGCTGGAATCTCTTCTGATAACTTGCTGTGCTCTCTAATTTTGGTAGCAAGCCTCAGGGATTTTTAAAAAAAAAAAAAGTCAGGTTCCAAGGACACAGAATACCTTGGGTTACTTTGGGGAATTCCTCATTTCATCTTTTTTGTAAGTGTTCGATATGAACATTTCCTAGGAACGTCTGTATTTCAATGTGGTTACAATAGCAACCCACCATATTCATTTGAGATCTTTTGAGATGAGAACACCAAGGGTTTTACCACAATACCACTGCTTCTGAGTTAGGCAGTGCCTTCTACCCCCAGTCTCATTCGTATGCAAGTTAAAGGTGACTGAGTACAGCCAGGAAGCACTGCCAAGGTTGTTTGTTAGGACTTAGCACATGCAAACTGAGAATGAACCCATTGTGATTACCACCCACACCACCTCTAAAAGGCAGCCATCTTTACTTAAAGGCCTGCACGTGCAATTTTCTGACCACACAAGGGTGTACAAGGCAAGATGGCAAAAATTACCCTGGGAATTCACTAGCCCAAGTCCCTTTTCAATGAACATAATGAGAAAACCCAATCTGGGGACTTGGGAGTCATATCTACAGCGAAACAAATAATCTTTGGGGCTCGTTTATGATTGCTCTTGTGCAAATGCTTTAGACATAGAGCAGCCAAAACTATTGTTTCTTTCTCCCTCTCTCCCCAGTCATTCATATATTATCTTTCCAGAATAGAGAAGACCTTCAAAATGTAACTGTCTAAAATAAGTCTTCAAATCTTCACAAGATACACCTAAGTTTATTTTGGGCCTAAATCATCAACTGACTGCTACAGTGAGAAATTGGACAACGGGCAAAGTTTCGTTTCAACAACAACAACAACAACAAAATCTGCCCTCAGGGGATCAGTGGTTGAATGCACAAAACCTCAGGGTTTTCCCCTCAATTTTTAAAATCTGGATTTCCCTATAGGAGCTGTGAATTTCACACATTCTTTACTTGGGCCTGACCTGGTCAAACCTCCTGATACAGAAAAAACAATGAGAGGTAGACAAATGGCTGAGCGAAGGAAATAACAGAAACGACTGTGTTCTCTACTATACAAAAGCAGATAATTAATTCTCCCCTTTCCTACCCCTTATTAACTGTGACCTGTGCACGCACTTCTTTGAGTTTCTCAGTACCACAGAAATATCCGCCCTAATAAAGGTCCACTCTAGGCTCATTGAGATCAGGTCTGNGTTTGGGGCAAGACCATTCCTCATCCCCTGCTCTTCCTCTCATCTCTGTTCTCATCTCCCCTGATAGGTTCAGAACTCAGCAGCCTGGCACAGAGTTTCTAATGTTTTGTGTCTGCCAAAGATTAAAGCTCTACACATATCCTCTTCGCACCACCATAAACCTTCTTCAAAGTTTCAGAAAGAATCAGGTTTTGACCATCAGGCAGGCAACATAACTGGGAAAAACAATACTCTTTTGGCACACACATAGCTTGAAGCCAGCCGCTCTCCTGGAAAGGTATTTCTTGAGCAGCCATAGATCTCCAGACTTTGAGTAGAAGCAAGGAGACAAGCAGAACATAAATTTCACAAAGAAAATGAACCCGAGAGTCCGATTCAAATCTCAGGAAAAGGGTGCTTTGTATGGAATCGGAGACCGTGACTCACACTAAGGCAGGATATGGCAGAGAAGAAAGAGCCAACCAGAGCACACACACCATGTAAATCCTCCCTTACTGTCAGCTCACATCTGAGGGTCAGTTCTAAATGCATTTTGCAAACAGCGTCAGGCAAAGGAACTGCGTTGAAAGCAAAAAAAAAAAAACAACAACAAAGAGTTGGCAGTGTGCTTCTGGCAGTGGTCACCATGATCTGTGGAGAGATGGTCAGCAGTACCCAAGAAACAGTCCCACGAAGGCGGAGGGAAGCAGCCTACCCTTGCAGTGGGTGAAGGTAATCGTCTGAGATGGAGTTCATACACATGGCCCTCAGCTGAACACGCAGAGAGGTGAGGCTGGGACCTGGGAAAATATCCTCCATTTCTTCTACAGCTTCAAGACCGGCTGTCTATACGACAGAATGAAAACTCATTTGCAGCCCTGGAGAGCTATTCCTTTCGGATGTATTTTTGGACTTCAGCTTGTCTAGCCCTGGGTGGAAAATACAAAATTACATCAATATAACATAAATTTACAAGAACTAGAGCCAGACCCATTAGGAATTTGTGACCTATATTCAGATTCTCCTCTGAGACATTTTCAACATCCCTCTGTTGCATAACAGTGCTACAAAGGGACACACGTAAAAAGTTAGAGATAGAAGTTCCAGGGAGTCTTTCACTGACCTGGGGAGACTCAAACTCCACGGTTCTCTTTAAGAAATGTGATTGTGGTGCAATGATTCTCCTTTTCGCTATGAGACGAAGTGAGATGCTAACTAGGCAGGAATCACGCATCTTATGCTGTTGCTGAGAGATTGCAGCATCCTCCTATTTCTAAAGCAGAACTTCTTTTGGGTTGGTTCCTCTCCTCTCCTCGACAGAGCAATGAGCATGTTTGCAATTCTGAGTGGCACCTTGCGATTCACAGTGGAGCCCTCCATACCAAGCAACTCCATCAGAAGACGGTGAATGGTGATATCATCAGTGTCCCGCTGGAATCTCTTCTGATAACTTGCTGTGCTCTCTAATTTTGGTAGCAAGCCTCAGGGATTTTTAAAAAAAAAAAAAGTCAGGTTCCAAGGACACAGAATACCTTGGGTTACTTTGGGGAATTCCTCATTTCATCTTTTTTGTAAGTGTTCGATATGAACATTTCCTAGGAACGTCTGTATTTCAATGTGGTTACAATAGCAACCCACCATATTCATTTGAGATCTTTTGAGATGAGAACACCAAGGGTTTTACCACAATACCACTGCTTCTGAGTTAGGCAGTGCCTTCTACCCCCAGTCTCATTCGTATGCAAGTTAAAGGTGACTGAGTACAGCCAGGAAGCACTGCCAAGGTTGTTTGTTAGGACTTAGCACATGCAAACTGAGAATGAACCCATTGTGATTACCACCCACACCACCTCTAAAAGGCAGCCATCTTTACTTAAAGGCCTGCACGTGCAATTTTCTGACCACACAAGGGTGTACAAGGCAAGATGGCAAAAATTACCCTGGGAATTCACTAGCCCAAGTCCCTTTTCAATGAACATAATGAGAAAACCCAATCTGGGGACTTGGGAGTCATATCTACAGCGAAACAAATAATCTTTGGGGCTCGTTTATGATTGCTCTTGTGCAAATGCTTTAGACATAGAGCAGCCAAAACTATTGTTTCTTTCTCCCTCTCTCCCCAGTCATTCATATATTATCTTTCCAGAATAGAGAAGACCTTCAAAATGTAACTGTCTAAAATAAGTCTTCAAATCTTCACAAGATACACCTAAGTTTATTTTGGGCCTAAATCATCAACTGACTGCTACAGTGAGAAATTGGACAACGGGCAAAGTTTCGTTTCAACAACAACAACAACAACAAAATCTGCCCTCAGGGGATCAGTGGTTGAATGCACAAAACCTCAGGGTTTTCCCCTCAATTTTTAAAATCTGGATTTCCCTATAGGAGCTGTGAATTTCACACATTCTTTACTTGGGCCTGACCTGGTCAAACCTCCTGATACAGAAAAAACAATGAGAGGTAGACAAATGGCTGAGCGAAGGAAATAACAGAAACGACTGTGTTCTCTACTATACAAAAGCAGATAATTAATTCTCCCCTTTCCTACCCCTTATTAACTGTGACCTGTGCACGCACTTCTTTGAGTTTCTCAGTACCACAGAAATATCCGCCCTAATAAAGGTCCACTCTAGGCTCATTGAGATCAGGTCTGTTTTTAATACTGAAAATAGAAGACCCATAGAGATATCCACATGTGCGAATTTCCTGTTCTTGATTACGCCGCCGTGTGGTTTGGGTTCTATACTAAGCCTAGATTAAAAGATTTAATCCTTTTTGTTTTTAGAAGAAAGGAAGAAAAGAACCAAATCCCACTTCTCTTCCTACCTAGATTTAAGATCATAGTATATTTAAGGAATTTACAAACCAGCCCTGTATTCCGTCAGCTTTAGTCAGGGGTCAAATACCTTTATCTAACCACCCCCTCAACTGCCCAGGAAAGTTCTGTCCTTGGAGTTTTCTTTTGTTCATGAAAGGCTACTGATTTTACCTAATGTTTTGGATTAAAGAAATGAGGGGAAAAAAAAAATCTCTCTCTCTCTCTNAGCCCTGGGTGGAAAATACAAAATTACATCAATATAACATAAATTTACAAGAACTAGAGCCAGACCCATTAGGAATTTGTGACCTATATTCAGATTCTCCTCTGAGACATTTTCAACATCCTTCTGTTGCATAACAGTGCTACAAAGGGACACACGTAAAAAGTTAGAGATAGAAGTTCCAGGGAGTCTTTCACTGACCTGGGGAGACTCAAACTCCACGGTTCTCTTTAAGAAATGTGATTGTGGTGCAATGATTCTCCTTTTCGCTATGAGACGAAGTGAGATGCTAACTAGGCAGGAATCACGCATCTTATGCTGTTGCTGAGAGATTGCAGCATCCTCCTATTTCTAAAGCAGAACTTCTTTTGGGTTGGTTCCTCTCCTCTCCTCGACAGAGCAATGAGCATGTTTGCAATTCTGAGTGGCACCTTGCGATTCACAGTGGAGCCCTCCATACCAAGCAACTCCATCAGAAGACGGTGAATGGTGATATCATCAGTGTCCCGCTGGAATCTCTTCTGATAACTTGCTGTGCTCTCTAATTTTGGTAGCAAGCCTCAGGGATTTTTAAAAAAAAAAAAAGTCAGGTTCCAAGGACACAGAATACCTTGGGTTACTTTGGGGAATTCCTCATTTCATCTTTTTTGTAAGTGTTCGATATGAACATTTCCTAGGAACGTCTGTATTTCAATGTGGTTACAATAGCAACCCACCATATTCATTTGAGATCTTTTGAGATGAGAACACCAAGGGTTTTACCACAATACCACTGCTTCTGAGTTAGGCAGTGCCTTCTACCCCCAGTCTCATTCGTATGCAAGTTAAAGGTGACTGAGTACAGCCAGGAAGCACTGCCAAGGTTGTTTGTTAGGACTTAGCACATGCAAACTGAGAATGAACCCATTGTGATTACCACCCACACCATCTCTAAAAGGCAGCCATCTTTACTTAAAGGCCTGCACGTGCAATTTTCTGACCACACAAGGGTGTACAAGGCAAGATGGCAAAAATTACCCTGGGAATTCACTAGCCCAAGTCCCTTTTCAATGAACATAATGAGAAAACCCAATCTGGGGACTTGGGAGTCATATCTACAGCGAAACAAATAATCTTTGGGGCTCGTTTATGATTGCTCTTGTGCAAATGCTTTAGACATAGAGCAGCCAAAACTATTGTTTCTTTCTCCCTCTCTCCCCAGTCATTCATATATTATCTTTCCAGAATAGAGAAGACCTTCAAAATGTAACTGTCTAAAATAAGTCTTCAAATCTTCACAAGATACACCTAAGTTTATTTTGGGCCTAAATCATCAACTGACTGCTACAGTGAGAAATTGGACAACGGGCAAAGTTTCGTTTCAACAACAACAACAACAACAAAATCTGCCCTCAGGGGATCAGTGGTTGAATGCACAAAACCTCAGGGTTTTCCCCTCAATTTTTAAAATCTGGATTTCCCTATAGGAGCTGTGAATTTCACACATTCTTTACTTGGGCCTGACCTGGTCAAACCTCCTGATACAGAAAAAACAATGAGAGGTAGACAAATGGCTGAGCGAAGGAAATAACAGAAACGACTGTGTTCTCTACTATACAAAAGCAGATAATTAATTCTCCCCTTTCCTACCCCTTATTAACTGTGACCTGTGCACGCACTTCTTTGAGTTTCTCAGTACCACAGAAATATCCGCCCTAATAAAGGTCCACTCTAGGCTCATTGAGATCAGGTCTGTTTTTAATACTGAAAATAGAAGACCCATAGAGATATCCACATGTGCGAATTTCCTGTTCTTGATTACGCCGCCGTGTGGTTTGGGTTCTATACTAAGCCTAGATTAAAAGATTTAATCCTTTTTGTTTTTAGAAGAAAGGAAGAAAAGAACCAAATCCCACTTCTCTTCCTACCTAGATTTAAGATCATAGTATATTTAAGGAATTTACAAACCAGCCCTGTATTCCGTCAGCTTTAGTCAGGGGTCAAATACCTTTATCTAACCACCCCCTCAACTGCCCAGGAAAGTTCTGTCCTTGGAGTTTTCTTTTGTTCATGAAAGGCTACTGATTTTACCTAATGTTTTGGATTAAAGAAATGAGGGGGAAAAAAAATCTCTCTCTCTCTCTCACACACACACACATTTTTAACCTACCAAAAACCTTCCAGCGCATTATCAACAATAACATGAGGTACTCCCCCATCTTTTACTTATTTTAACAACATCCCCTCAAGAATAACTCTGAGATATTGTGACTGAAGTGGAGGAAATGTTAAAGGGTCAAGACGGTCTTGCTCGTTTAGTTTCAGAAATTTTCACCACAATCGTCTGAAACCTAGAAGATTTTAAAGTACTTGCAAACTTGCAAACCCTAAAGTAAGAGTGACCCACCGGCTGCCCTCTCCCCCTACCCTAGCCTTTGGGAAAACGTGGAGCCTTCAGAGAAACAATGAGATCATACAGCAAAGAAACTGAAACACAGGAAAAGTTCTATGTGGTTTCTCAAATGTTTCCTCTGAGGATCCGGGTGACCAGAGGCTGCAAACTGGCCCCCAAATGTCTGCTAGCATAGGCTGAAGTGACCCCTCGTGAGCAGACAATGTGACTGAAGTCTAATGTTTTAGTCAAATGAGTCAGCATCCTATAACTAACACTTCTTATTTGTTTTAATATTTATATATTTTAAATCAGCTACTATAAGGATAATTGACAATCTAGGGAGATACACCACATCACCTGCCCAGGCTAATGTATGGGTGCCCAGTTTTAGAAGCAAGGCTTCAATGTCTGCTCTGAAGGACAGACTGGTATTTCCTACACTGTTTTTCCTACCCCAAATATCCTTATTCTCTCCCAGCTCTGCTTAAGTGTATATTTTTACTTTCTTAAACTCCCTAGAATTCTGTTGATAAATATTTGCTTAGCCCTTCTTTTAAAATATGATACCACTAGAAAGTTAACTAGCAATCATGGGTATGCTGGAGTAAGAAATTCAATTAGATTTTTTCCTCTTAACATCTATTTGGCATTAGCCATCCTTAAGATATTCAATAGTAAACTCATAATTTCATGGAAAGGAAATATATGTAATTGCTGCAGCCCAAGAGCCCCAAAGATCAGAAAGCTGGGGAAAAAGCCAGGGTGTGCAAAAGGTGATGGGAGAGTGACTCCCCAGAAAGCATAACAATTTGGAAATCTCACTGCAGTCAATCTATACCCCAGGATAAAGAAACCTTCTATATTCTTCTTATCCTTCTGTACCATATGCCCTCAATTTCTACGACCTAGAACACATAGTAGTATAATAAGCACTTTGAGATTACTAATGGCTGGCAGTAAATGTATTTCATTGGGCTTGCCTAAAACCAGAAATACCATTTATAGCATTATATCAAGAAATTAGTAAATGTTCCGGGCAACTAATTTGTGCATAACCTTTTGGAATAGACTTTATTCATAAAATAGGTTCTGTTATGAAAGTCCATAAACAGCTAACAAGTGTCTGAGCTGGATGGATTCTGGGGAAAAATGAGTTAAATTGAGAAACTATCTACTTCAAGTTCTAGCACTTGCCTTTCATGAGAAGTAACCAGTAAACAAGAGAGGGATAGGTGTATCAAGACAGAAGTAGAAATCATTGACTTAGTAAACTGATAGGAGTAACAAGTCTTATAAAGCTCCTCCGCCTTCCTGGCTAATATCAAGTCCAACAGCACCTTAGACCATTCCAGAATGACAAAAGGCCATTTCTTTTTATTTTTTATTGATCTTTTAATTTTAATTCCAATATAGTTAATATACAGTGTTATGTTAGTTTCAGGTGAACAATATAGTGAGTCAACAATTCCATATATTACTCAGTGCTCCTCGTGGTAAGTGCACTCTTTAATCCCCATCACCTATTTCACGTATCCTCCCACCCACCTCCCCTCGGGTAACCATCGGTTTGTTCTCTGTAGCTAAGAATCTGTTTCTTGGTTTGTCTCTGTTTTTTCCCTTTGTTCATTTGTTTTGTTTCTTAAATTCCACATATGTGTGAAATCATATGGTATTTGTCTTTCTCTGACTGATTTATTTCACTTAGCATTATACTCTCTAGCTCCACCCATGTTGTCAAAAATGGCAAGATTTCATTCTTTTTTATAGCTGAATAATACTCCATCCACACCTTCTTTACCCATTTATCTATCGATGGATACTTGAGTTGCTTCCATAATTTGGCAACTGTAAATAATGCTGCAATAAACACGGGTAAATGTATCCTTTCCAATTAGAGTTTTCGTGTTCTTTGGGTAAATACCTAGTAGTGTGATTACTGGGTCATACGGTAGTTCTATTTTTAATTTTTTAGAAGTATTTTATTTATTTATTTATTTGACAGAAAGAGAGCGAGCACAAGTGGGGGAAGGGCAGGCTGAGGGAGAAGCAGGCTCCCCACCGAGCAGGGAGTTCAATGTGGGGCTCAATCCCAGGACCCTGAGATCATGACCTGAGCCAAAGGCAGTGACGTAACCAACACACTCAGGTGCCCCTATTTTTAATTGTTTAAGGAACCTCCATATTGCGTGTTCCACAGTGACTACACCAGTTTGCATTCCCACCAACACCGAGTGAGGGACGGTCCCCTTTTCTCCACATCCTCACCAACACCTGTTATTTCTTGTGTCTTTGATTTTAGCCATTCTGATAGGTGTGAGGTACTATCTCATTGCAGTTTTGATTTGCATTTTTCTGATGCTGAGTGATGTCGAGCATCTTTTCATGTGTCTGCTAGCCATCTGTATGTCTTCTTTGGAGAAATGTCTGTTCACATCTTCTGCTCATTTTTTAAATTGGGTTATTTGTTTTTTGGGTGCTGAATTGTATAAATTCCTTCTATATTTTGGCTACTGACCTTTTATTGGATATGTCATTGCAAATATCTTCTCCCATTCAGTAGGTTTTCTTTTAGTTTTGTTGATTGCTTTCTTCGCTGTGCAGAAGCTTCTAATTTTGATATAGTCCCAATAGTCTATTTTTTTTCTTTTGTTTCCCTTGCCTCAGGAGACATATCTAGAAAAATGTTGTTATGGCCAATGTCAGAGAAATTACCTCCTGTGCTCTCTTCTAGGATGTTTATGGTTTCAGGTCTCATATTTAGGTCCTTACTCCATTTTGAATTTATTTTTGTGAATGGTATAAGAAAGTGGTCCAATTTCATTCTTTTACATATAGCTGTCCAGTTTTCCCAATGCCATTTGTTGAGGAGGTGGTCTTTTTCCCATTGCATATTCTTGCCTCTTCTTTCAAAAATTAATTGACCATATAATCCTGGGTTTGTTTCTGGGCTTTCTATCCTGTTCTATTGATCTCTGTGTCTATTTTTGTGCCAGTCCCATACTGTTGTGATTATTACCACTTTGTAGTATAACTTGAAATCTGGAATTGTGATACTTCCAGTCTTGTTTTTCTTTTTCAAGATTGTTTTGGCTATTCGGTGTTTTTTTGTGATTCCATACAAAGTTTAGGATTATTTGTTCTAGTTCTGTGAAGAATGCTGTTGGTATTTTGATAGTGATTGCACTAAATTTGTAGATTGCTTTCAGTACTATGGACATTTTAATAATATTTCTTCTTCCAATCCATGAGCATGGAATATCTTTCCATTTGTTTGTGTAGTGTTCAATTTCTTTCATCAGTGTTTTATAGCTTTCAGAGTACAGGTCTCTCACCTCTTTGGTTAAGTTTATTCTTTGGAATTTTATTCTGTTGGTGTAATTATAAATGGGATTGTTTTCTTAATTTCACTTTCTGC
>NC_048236.1:35258264-35321355 GCF_002007445.2 Ailuropoda melanoleuca
GAACACTATGCAGGACTTCACCACACTTGGGAGCCATTTTAAAAAGAGAAATTGCCATCAAAAAGTGCAAAAATCAAAAAACCACGGCATTAAACCGACCTCAAAAAGGATACCTATTGACCACTTGAGAGCTGAATAAGAAGGCAAAGAGTCTCCCTGTTTGACTCAACTGGAAATGAACTTGATGGGCAACTCAGATTTTTCACTGCTCTGAGTGTTCACTGTCCATGAGTGTCCACAAAAGCACTATGACTACTGATTTGGGGTTTACAAATAGATTTTAGCATGTAGGCAAATTAACAAATATGGACTCTACAAATAATGAAGATCAACTGTCTACCGTAATTACTATTAATGATTGAATCAGTTAATGATTATATATAAGAAAATTCATTTATAAGTGACAAAACACTAAAAAACAGAGTCCAAGTTCCTTGAGCTTGCTAGTCACCTTTAAATTCTTCCACACTAGCAAAATGACTAGATATCATAGATTCTCAATAAACAGTTGCTGCATGAATGAGTGATGTCTGTGACTTGTGCCTCAAGCTCCTGGTAATCTCCAAAGGGAAGCAAGGCTAAAACACATGGGAAGTTACAGTCAGTTGACAGTATAAGGCAGCAGTTCAAGAGATTCTGAACCCCACTTCTCATTTGAGATACCAAGTTCTGAATTGCTGGGCTCTTTCCATTCCTGGACCATGTCTGGGCAGCCCAGGGTACCTAAGAGGCAGTACGGTCACCTGCTTTGCCAGGGTGGCACGGGCACCTTAGGGAAGCAGATGCGAAAGCCACATCTCCACCCCTGGCAAGGAAGCAGAGAACAGCCTATTCATGAGAAAGACCCCAGGCTCCCTTAGTACCTCTCTCGCTTCAGAGCCTTCCCAACACATCACCTTCCATTGTCTCAACAATATTCCAGATCCTTTCACCGGCTGTAAACTAGCCAAAAACCAAGGTATATGGTTTATTTTCTATAGACTGTTAGGTTAAAATAACTTTCCCTTCCTGACTCCCTCTTTGCTTAACAAATCTCTTTACTGGTTTTCCATCTTTTCTTCTAAAACCATCATAACTGGAGCTTCTCCACAGCTTGATCATTAAAATCAGGCAGGCAGCGATTTGGCAGGCAAAGAAAGGGTTTCAATTCTAACATTCAAGGCACATGTGCAACAGGGAACTTCTCAACTTGGAAAAGAATAGAGATTAAAATTTGGCCCACAGCTGATTTGATCCCTAGAGAATTTTCTTATTCTTTTATCCAGAACTGCTTTTCAACTACAGAGTATTCTCTCCTACCCCCACCTCGCCCCTCAATTGAAATTCTGCAGGTTTTGTTCCTTTGACTCTTGGGACACTTTTCTCTTTTAAAATTCCACTTTAAAATTTGAAAACTAAAAAAGGAATACCATTCTTTATGCTAGATGTCTAAGACGGAATCTTTTTTTCATTTGTTTTACTGTCCATGTTGAAAAGCATAGCACAGAACAATAAGTTTTGGGGGTTTTGCCTATGTATAGGATTTAAGTTACCTATAAAACTATTTACTCCTCCCCCACCTTTTTGCCTTTTCTAATCAGTATCATCAAAAGTAAAAGAAACAACTCCAACAGAATTTCCCTGTCCCAACTAGTGTTAAGTAGAAGTGAAATATTAAGGAAAATAGATTAAAGGAAACTTATGCAACTTTTTTAAAAATGTTTTTCTTGACCATTTAATTTATTGAAAGGATATACTCTGTGGTTCTTGATTTAGAAGCAACCATTCTTTTGTTTATACAGAGTTATGGTTTTATTCGTTATTTTACTCTTTATTGGAAACAGAGTTTTTTACCTAATTTTAATTAGGTAAAAATAAAGGTAAAGAAACAAAATCAGCAACTACCATATTAATTATCATAAGTTGACCCCCTAATTCCAGAACTCCAACGCAGTATGAGACTATATGTTCTTAAGTCTAGTACTGTAAACAAATACCAACCCCCCCTCCTAGAAACCTTTCCTTTCATGATTCTTTTGTCATTGAATCTAGAAGAAGGAGGAGGCAGAGGACGAGGAGAAAGGAAGGAGGAGAAGGGGGAAGAGGAAGAACAAGGTGACAGATAAGACCAAGAAAAACCTGTAAGTTAGAAAGCAGATCATGATAGGTAATTGGCCCAGGAAAGGTCTAAGCCAGATGAGAAATCCATAATTCAATCAATTTACAGTGTAGACCATCCCAAAACCTCAAGAACTGGGGACACCAAGTACTTCTGGAAAGTGACATGGGGGACAGGAGAAAAAAACGGGAGGGTTGGCTAAATGTCCATTCAAAAAATATTCACTCCCGTCTCTTCCCTCATGTCAACAGTAGACTAGAATTTTATTATTTGGAGAAGGTAAAACAAATTTCTGGAGTCACAAGGCACAATTAAGAGCGATAATACTAATGAAAACAAAGAGATTAAATAAAACTTTACATACTGAATGCTGAAACTCTCCACTCTCTTTGTCCACTTGCCTCCCAGGATGCTGGTAATCAGGTATATAGGTTCTAGACTTAAGTCTTCTCTGGGGAATCTAACCATCTCAGGGGGCTAAAACCTCAAGATGCAAACATCAGGGTTCCCCAAGGAAACAACACAGTCATCTGCAGTGAAGCCTGGCCAGAAGACCCACCCATGAGCACAGCTGGCCTTTCAGGACCCCACTCTCATGCATGACTAGGCAGACACAGATCAAGCAACATCTAGGGGAGATCTCCAGGTTTAAAGTAAGGGCCCCAAACCAACAGGACAAAAGCAACTAGGAGAAAATAAAGACTATGTAGAGAGAAAGAAAAATACATTATAACTATCACAAAGAAAGACAAGAGATATTACAACGATGAAACAAGAATGGGAAATATTTTTTAAATTTTAAGAAGAAACATTTAAAAAATTTTAAAAAGAAAATAAGACAGGACTCTTGGAAAGCAACAACACAATAGTACAAACGACAAACTCAATAAAAGCCTCAGTAGGAAAACTTGAGAAAAAATTTCACAGAAACGATTATCAAAAATATTAAAAGATGGAAAATAGCAAAGAAAAGATAAAACCATTTGAAGACTACCCTAGGAAATCCTATATCCAAGGAAAAGTTTGAGAACAAGAAAACAGAAATAAAGGAATCATTGAAGACATCATTCAAGAAAGTTTCCCAGGACTGAAAGATGGAGTTTCTAAATGTCAAGATCCCAGCATGTGCCCATCAGAGTGGATGAAAATAAATGCACCCAAACATCATTATGAAATTTCAGAACCCTGTGATCAAAGGGAATTCCCTCAAGCTTCTACAGGGTTAAAACAGGTTTTCTACAAAAGATGAGGAACCTACGTGGGACCCGAATTCCCGGTAGCATCACTAGCGTTTGAAGACAAGAGGGCAATGCCTTCAGACTTCTGAGGAAAATTGATTTCCAAATGAAAATTCTATGCCCAAATACCAATCAGGTGTAAGGGTAAATAGATAACTTTTAGGCAAAGTGTCAGTATATTCACCTCCCATGTCCCCTTTCTCAGCACTCACAAACAGAAGAAATGATAAACTGATGTATCATAACTAAGAAATATACATTAGTGAAGGTGACTGAATTTCAGCTACAAGCAACAGTGTATATAAATCACAGAAACATAATGTTAAGTAGGAAAAAATGAGTCTTGGAAGGACATATAGTACATGATTCAGCTATGTAAAGTTTCCAAACATGCAAATTATTATATTGTTTAGGAGCACAAAATGTGGTGAAACCACAAGGGAAAGCAAAGACGCAAAAACAGTTTGGAATCATGCTCACCCATGAAAGGGAAGGGACAGACGGGAACGGGGCAATGGGGTTAGAAAGCAGCATAGGGGGGACGTCAGAAGCAAGAGTGATATCCTTTTACATAAGCTGAGAAAACAAGTGCTCCTGTTGGAACGAAGATAAACACACAGAGCCCTGCAGCACCCTTATGTGTGACCTACCAATGCTCTGTTCTCTCTATAGAACAAGAGCAGAAGGGCTGCTGTGGACAGACTTACGGGAAAGCTAAGTACACGTAGGAAGTTGTCTTTTGTTACGACAGACATGTAACCCTAAGGGAACCTGGCCCCACATGGTTCAGTCTTGGAGCTGTAATACATTCAAGAAACACAGTGCAACAGCCATAAGTAATTTAAAAGGAATCCCATTCTTTGCTGTATTCCTAGAAAACCATAATGAGGATCGCAATTGATAGAAAACCATAATGAGGATCTCAATAGCACTTACTGAATCTCCATGCCTCTCCTGCCCCCTTCTTGCACCCCTGCAGCTCCTCCCACACCAACTACTGGGCTAGCAATTCAACTTCTGTCAGGTTGGGGGTACGGAGAAGTGTGTTGTGAACCCTACCTTCTTACAAATTTTCGCTGTCATAAATTAATACAGAGATTATACAAAAGATGTGACAACAACACTTAAGGTGCTGAGAAACACTGGTAGGAAACTTGTCAGGGGTGCCCTTATTTAAAATACACTAGTCAAATGTTCTCACCCTCCTCTTTCCACTTCAACAACCTGGGAGAATTAGAGACAAAGGCCAAGGCATCAAGACCCTGTCTTATCTAAGGGCGTGAAATAATACATTCTGGGGAATTTATAGTAAGAAGAAAGTATAGAAGATTAACTGATCCGTTTTAAATGGCTATTAAAAAATGCAGACCCCAAAGCCAGTAAGAGAGGTGCTCCTTGAAGGCCACTATAACCAAGAAACTACGTCCATGCTCCAAATGTGGGCTCTGCAATCCCGTCAACTAACACATTAGTATTCTTGTGTGCTCTGTAGTAAAAAGGAGTGCCTGATTACAATTCGCTATCCAGAATTTTATGGCTAGAACTTGAAGAAAACAGAGTTTCTGCCAAAATAGCTTCCTGCCCAGGTGCTGAACCAATTAACTCTTAAGCAATCAGGCAGTAAAACCAGTAATGGTGAGTTTTCTGAAGTGCTATATGTAAGGAGACAGCTTGGAAAAATAAAGATGAAAATGTGTTTTCATAACCAGGAGTGTTTGAAATCCTGAGAGACTGTTTGAACGCCTTGCTGAAATGCATGTGACACTGTGAATTCCCAGATGATCTGATGGTTAAAGATCTATGTAGTCAACGCTGACACTTTTTTTCTCCCAAAATGTAGGGAAAGCTATTTTGTTATAATGTGTGATTTGACTGTCTATGGAGAGCCCAGTGAATAAATTACTTTTGAAAAAAAAATTGTTCAAATGTGAAGTTGACTATTGAAATATTTTATCCAGCTAGCAGCATCAAAATAAGAATTACAGCCGTAACTTCTTTTAAGAAAGAAAAGGTAAGAAGCTAGTAGCCAACTAGTAGCTTCTTTCCCTAAGTTAGCTACAAGATATAAAACATAACACTGTACTATTTTAATAACTTCACAAATAATTACTTAATGTTTACAGAGGAAGAATATGATACGTGATATGTGATGATATAAAGTATACAATTCCAGAAGCAAAAGTTCCAGATCTCTGCAAAAATGAAGCATCCAGATTTGCCAGTCTCAAGGAGCACTGTAGTAAGAGCTTTCCCTCTGCACCAACCCCAGCTTTGGTAAACATTCTACCAGGGGATGAAATTGATATTACTTTGGAAAACCAAGTTACTGAATACAGATCTGTGTCCTTCTGTCCTTCTTTCTTTCCTTCTTTCCTTTCTTCCTCCCTCCCTCCTTCCCTTCCTTCTTCCCTTCCTCCCTCCCTTTCTTCCTTCTTTCCTTCCTTCCCAGTAGTTTTCTAAGGATAATCAGGGAGATCCTTAGAGCCCCAGATAACACACTAACCGAGTGGCTACTTACTGTGTGTGCACTGCAGCACCTATAACCTGTCAAAATCCACACATTCCTTGTGAAGATAGGGTTTTGTCACACACTATGCTTGGTTCTGACTGGACAGAAAGTACAATGGGGATATGGTTCCGATAAACATTTAAAGTCCAAAGGAGAAGATTCCAATCAATGATTAAGCAAAAGGAGAAATATCCAGAAATTTTGAAGTCCTCACCAGCTCTAATTTTGGCATTTCAATGCAAACAAAAACAATAGGTAAAGATCAGAAAGGAATGTGATGATTGCTGTTATTTTGATGGAGTAATTAAAACAACAGGCACTTGTAGAGCGAGCAGGCAGGAGGACAGCAGGAGGGCTGAAGAATAGAAAACCAAGAGAGGAAAGAGGATTTATTTATGTGTGGGCAGCCACTAACACAATTCCACTCACCATTTATCGAGCAGTTCCTGAGGCCTGGCTCCGTGTTAAGTGCTGGCTAAGACCCAGGCCCTAAAAATGTAGTGGGGAGAACAGCATACAGATGGATAAGTTGCCCTAAAGTGTGGTAAGTGATATGACAGAGATGGTCAAAAATGTTAAGGGAGCAAAAAGACTACTCCATTGACAGGAGTTAGCAGAGGTCATGAGACTAAATTACAAAGAGTGAAACCTGTGATTTTTTTCAGGACAGCAGATTAACATGGTTTTCAGCTCATTTTCGTCTTCCTACTTCTCACGTGTTCTACATAATACAGAAAGCTGCCCTAGACCCTAAGTGGGAGCTTCAGCTCTGCGGGCTTCAGGAGATGCAAACAATTACACTGTGCTCGAGGCCTCCTGCCTTGCCCACCAAGGAAAGCCTTACTCTTCCGCACTGTCTAGCGCCTACGTTAGGAACCACGTGCTCACTGAAATTCAAAAGAAATTGAACTGCAAGCCACTGAACACATACAAAAAAAATTTTTAATATTAATCCTAGCCTATTTGATGTCTCAATCCATTAGACTCACAGGTTTTATTCCACAAAATGCCAACTCTCGTGCTAAAGCCTCCTTCACATACCACAAATACAAAGCTTAGTAAATAAATAATGAACGACGACGTATATATTTTCTTGTTGTACCTAGCAAGATGCTCTGGGAAATGTAATGGGAAACATCTGGCAATTAGTGAAAAAAACCGGGTTTAGTTCTTGACTCAGTTCTCTATTTTACTTTGTGCCTGTGTGAAGTCCGACAACCCTATCGCCTCTCCCCTCTGCAAAGTAAGCCATCGCTGTTTATCTGTCCTTGGTTTGAACAGACACTACCTTATCTTGTTTGTTAAGATGGAGGACAGATTTCCCATGGCCACCTTCACGCTGCAACTTGTATAAGTTCAGGGATGCTGATGACTTGGCCTTCTCCTCAGATCTCTCAAATACACTGCACAGCATGGTGAGCCCCCATCCCCCGAAGGCCACAACATCACATCTCCCCAAAGTGCCCCTTTCTTGGGCTGAATAATTACGCAGAGAAGATGCCAAACAGCCTTCCCAAAGATGGTGGAAGCAGCAGAATAAGCCTCGGGTGTCCCCACCCACCCCACACTAAATAGCTTCATGAAACTCGTGGATGAGAGACCCCCAACACCACCAGAGCAGGACCATGAGAGGGGAGGTCCTAGTGCAACAATGAATGAGTCTCCACCACGTCCCCTAGTGCCCAGATTTAGGCACCCCACCCTGAGGGGAAAAAAATGCATCAAAAAAGAAATTCTGGAGTAAAACCTCATGGGAGATGCCCAAGGAATCATCTCTATTTATGGCCAGTAAATCCTGACCAGCTATATTCCTCACCCCACAGCCACACACCTTTGCAGAGGAAAGTCCAAATAAGCATGATGAAATACACTGAAATACCACTAACTACAAAAAGACAAGAATAAATATGAGAGAACAAACACATGTTCATGAAGCAACAGGTCTTACCGTCCCAGGGTTATCTCTTCCACTCCAGACTCAGACAGACAAAGAACCCAGGACCCCAAAGATTTTCTATGGCGAGAACATGACATTTGCGGAAGTCAAAGGGCCTGGGGTGGGGTGGCGAGTACAGGAAGCTGAGGAGGTCAGGAGACTAAATTATAAAGTCAAACCTGGGGTTCTAGTCCGTCCTTAAGATTTTTGTTTATCCTTAAGTTCTTGGTTTATGCATCATATCTCACTCACTTTCCACATAACGCAGCAAGGAGATAAGAGGTGCTACAAGTACAAATTTGGAAACAATCTGGACTCTTAACATTTATCACTCCTGTAAACAGTTTTGAAACATCTAACAGTTCTGTGCTTAACCTAATATTTATCTCTATGTACGTGACCGTCAAGCTGTCACCCAAAAATCCTGAAAGGACATGTTAATCCTTTGTTTCTAATTTTACCAGTTAAAACCTTAAATGTAAATGTTCACATGAGATTTCAGGATGACTTAATAAGTTATATTCTATCCTATTACCTATGTCGACAAAAAATCCCTGGGGATGACTAGAATTCGACTCTACAACAGGTCCCAGCACAGATCCAGAGCAGGTCTGCACTATTTCCAGACTGCAGTCTGTCCTCGAGCCCCCAGCCCAGAGAGATGAATATGACCCGGATCACCCAAAAAACCTCCAAGGCCTGCTGCAACATGAGGCTCACCTTTGAACTTGGACAGAGCTCCCAGGACTTGGAATCTGATACTCACTGTTAGTTCCCTCAGCAGCAGTGCACCAGACAAATATTCACATTCAGGGAGGTAAACCCTCATCTTTCCCTAAAAGTTACTCTGAGATATGACAGTAAGAAGGACAGAAAAAGCATACCCAGGAACTTGACCTAGAAGTGACTTTCTTCAAAGTTCCCTTGCACTGCGGAGAAAAATAGAAGAGAATATCACACACTTTGGGGAATACAGAGAAAGCAAAAATCCTAAAATTCTCTGCTTTCTCCCTGCTTCATTCAGGCCCGTCTGCCTCAATATCCCATGTCCCCAGCCCTCTTCAGTTTCCCACAAACCGCAGCATGATGTCTAACTTCAATGTGCTAGGCTAGGCTAAGGGGGATGGGGCAAACTGAAGGGGATGAGAACAACAGGTAGGAGGGGGTGTTCAATCTGCATAGACATTTTTCCTTCCTCTGGCTAACTATGTATCCATGAGTGCATACAACTGTGATTATTATGAACAGCAAAGAAAAACAAAAATCTTAGCTTCAACTTTGCTTCGTTTTTGACATATTGTAAACACTGATGCCTCAGCATATAACATAAAGTCAATTTTTGTAGACAAGAATTCTAGAAATTCCATCTTTTTGTGAACTAGGATAGAATTCTTTCAAGGTACAGGCATGGCATGCCCCAGCCTCAGATTGGGTTTTGAAGTGGACAGTCAGTAAGTCAGCAACTTTCTGAGCATGTGTCGTGCACAGGGATGGGACTATACCCAACAACATTGATGAAATACAAAGAAATAGGCAAATTACTTAGGATCTAATAGAGAAAGGGGATCAAAAACAAATTTACCAGTGTCTGAAAAAGCAAAAATGGGCAAAACTTAAACGTATATATGCATTAACATATTCATTCAACATTTATTACTTGCCATGCATATACATACAATACTGTCAGTTACACATAGAAATAAGCAAGAATTATATTGAGGGAGTGTAGTATCTTTAAGTATCTTAAAATAAGCCCTTACTTGTCCAGTAATTCTCCCCTACCTCTGGTGCTGGAACCCAAAGGAAAAATTCACTACACAAATACTATGCATTAGATACCTAAGATAATATTTTTCTTATGAAACGGCACGTACTAAATGCTCAATAAATGTTAGATTCCCTCCCACCAGTGTTTGTTTTAAATTCTTTCTGTTTAACTTGATATTGCTGAGTAATATCCAGAATGTTTGGAATGTTTACACCACTGCCACATTCTTAGACATTGAAAACAAAAGACCTGAGTCCAAGGATATTCCGTATGGATACACTTTTTTCTTCCATGAGATTACAATCAGTTCAGTGCAAACAGAGTATTTAGCCAGAGTTGTATATGAATTGTGACTTGAATTCATTGGATTGAGAAATGATGCTTCCTGGTCATTTTGTCCATGAAGAGCGAAACAACCATAAAACATAATATAAAATGAAACAAGCGGGGGAGGAGGCAGGACTTCTGGAACAGCAGAATCAGGACCTGCATAAATCCAGCGCTCCGTAAAAACCATGAGAATTTTGGCAAAAATATCAAAATCAGCTTCTTTAGAACTTTGGAAATTAACCAAAGGCTTGCGGCAGTCTACGGAGTTTATTCAAGAAAAACTACTAAACTTCGGTCAGTAAACCAGGGACATTTTAACTTGAGTTACTCCTCCTTCCCTCCCTCCCTCCCCAGCTCCATACCAACGCCCTGAAAGCCACTAGCCTGGGAGGCACCAGAGGGTCAGGCAGGCTCTGGAACTCCTATTTGACCTGACTCACAGTTCCCTGGAACAGCCACATTCACAGGGTGCTATGTATTTGACTGACCGAGAGTTCAGTCCACAGGAAAAGTCCCGTTGATTCAATTGTTTAACATTCCATCTGACTAACACAGCAATACCAACTGGGGCAAATAAAAGCCTGGCAAAAAATATAAAAGGAAAATCCGGGGAGTGAGACTTCCATAAGGGGCTTTGAAAAACTCTGACATATTGCTGGGAATCTAGAAATCACACACATGTGTAGGGCTGTGTTCATGCCCAAGAAAGACCAGAGAGGACACCAATCACTCACCTCTGGCTGACCTTGAAGTTCTGCACAAGTAGGAAGGGAAAGCTAAGATAGACTTGTACACTACCTAAGAGTTGGAGATATATCCCCAACACACACTCACGTACACACACACACACACACACACCTTTTCAATAGGTGGGATACTTACTGGGTCAAGTCATTTAAGAAAATCTTTGATCAATCATTGGCGACAAATAAGCTATAATGACCTGACCCAGTCAACCCATGTAAAGCCAGTCTTAAAAATAAAAATAAGAAATTTTTAATAAATTAATTTAAAAGACAAAACCAAACAGAAACTTTAGTGGCCACATACTGGAGGAAATACTGACTCTACATAACTTGTCCAAAAAAGTCACTACACAAAGAACAACAAAACAGCAACAACAAACTCTAGGCGCACGGTGTTAGGAATCTGATTCCAGAGTTACCGTATTATCTAAAATGTCCAATTTTCAGGGTAAAAATATAAGTATAGGGGCACCTGGGTGGCACAGCGGTTAAGCGTCTGCCTTAGGCTCAGGGCGTGATCCCAGCGTTACGAGACTGAGCCCCACATCAGGCTCCTCTGCTATGAGCCTGCTTCTTCTTCTCCCACTCCACCTGCTTGTGTTCCCTCTCTCGCTGGCTGTCTCTATCTCTGTCAAATAAATAAATAAAATCTTTAAAAATATATATATATATATATGTATATATGAGATGCAAAGAAACAGGGGAGTGTGGACCCTACACGGGGTGGGGGGGGGGAAGACCAGTTAATAGAAACTGTTCCTGAGGGTGTCCCATATATTAATTTACTAGAAAAATATTTTAAATCAGCTAAGGAATCAAAGAAAAGTTGTCTGACAACTATATCTCACAAAATTAGTAATATTAATCAAGAGGCAGATTTCTATAAACGTAAAAACCAGATAGAAATTCTAGAGTGAAAAAGTACAACAGATGAAGTGAAAAAAAAAATCACTAGAAGGGCTCAACACAGATTTGAGTGCTAGAACAAAAATCAGTAATCTTGAAGACAGGTAAATAGAGATCACCCAGTCTGAGGAACAGAAAGAAAAAAATGAATAAAAATGAACAAAGCCTCAGAGATGTTTAAGATACCATCGATAGAACAAAATATGCATAATGGGGGCCCCAAAAAGAGTGGAGAGAATGAATCGAGTAGAGGTGGCCGTAAGCCTGAAAGTGAACAAATGCAGAAAATAACTAACCCAGACATTTAAACTTAAAAAGTCATAAAGATATGTCCTTCTTAGAAAGGGATNGTTATTCTCTTTGTTCATTTTAATTTACTCAGCAGAGAAGCTGTGAGACAGGTGTCAGATTGGAAGTTTGCACGTTTGATGCAATGTTGATTTGAGTGATGAAATTTTCATNAAAGATATGTCCTTCTTGTTATTCTCTTTGTTCATTTTAATTTACTCAGCAGAGACGCTGTGAGACAGGTGTCAGATTGGAAGTTTGCACGTTTGATGCAATGTTGATTTGAGTGATGAAATTTTCATTTTGTGCTATGGAGAATTTATGTTTCTGGAAAAGTGAACTGGGAATCTTTCAAACATGATGATAAAATGAACCAAAGCAAACCAACATTCTGACAAAGCAGGGGCTGCAATGGCCATTCCCCATCCATCTGCACCGCTATTCACCTCACATCTCCTTCCCAGCTGCACTGTTCCTTAATCACAAGACTTCTTCTTAGCAACAACTGATCAGCAAGAAGGTTTTAGATTACCCTCTATTCAACCTTTGGGTAAGTAAGAAGAAATGCCAACAGAATATACCTTTGTCCGAATGAGGAGTGAGAAAAGATTGACATGTTCATCTAGACTGCTGACCTTGCTGACCCGCAGCACAACCAGACACGTGGACACAGACCTGCGGGGCAGATGCTATCGAGGTCAACAGCTTCCCATAGACCTCTTCACGNTCTAGACTGCTGACCTTGCTGACCCGCAGCACCACCAGACACGTGGACACAGACCTGCGGGGCAGATGCTATCGAGGTCAACAGCTTCCCATAGACCTCTTCACGAGTCCCCTTCATGGTCTCACCTCAGCAGCCACACAGGTGCTCAGCTTCTTGGGCTCTCCTGAAGGGTCTCACTAGTTCACCAACACCATGGTATCAGGAAGGGTTCTCTCTCTGCTGTCCCCCAACCTTCCTCTAGAAGACCACTTCCCCAGCTCCTCCCACTTTTGCATCAGGTCTAATTCCTACACTAAATCCCTCTTCCCACCATCCTCATAGTGACTCTGCTCTCCTGACTGACCCGGACTGAGAAAGAAGCTGAACACCCTCTCTCTAATCACACTGTGCCAGCAGCAAGCCCTGCTCTCCCTGAACAAATGGATGCTTCAGGCTGATCAGAACAAAGCTTATGTTTCTTTATTTTATTTTATTTTATTCTATTATGTTACGTTAGTCATCATATACTACATCAGTAGTTTTTGATCCATGACTCGTTGTTTGCTTATGACACCCAGTGCTCCATGCAATACGGGCCCTCCTTAACAACCATCACCAGGTTAACCCATCCCCCCAAAGCTTATGTTTCTATAAGACAAAAGAGAAAAGCAAATGAATAATTTTCAAATTATCACCACTCAAAGGAGTTCTAACCTGGGCCCGGGAACATGTTTTCAACTGGATCAGCCCTAACTTACTAAATAGCTATAAGACTTAAGAAGGAGACAATGAAAGATAAAATTAGAAAGAATAAATGCTACCAAATAGTTCATAAAGTTTTTGGACCTGGATAACATGAGGTCACAGAAGTTACCACAAGAGTGAGTTCATAAGAAATGCAATGTTTAGAGAAAATCCCACAATGTTTTAATATTGAAGGTCCCAAGGACCACACATGGCAGAACATGACTAAAATAAATCTGGGGAAAAAATAGTCCCTTGTCACTAAATGCAATACAATGTTACTAAGCAAATAGCCTCTTGTAAGTAAGAGCTCATGGAAGACAGTGATGATCTCTCATCCCTACATCTCCAAGTTGCCAGCATCCCAGATGATAGCGCGGACTTACTAGAAAAGATGCAATGCCAGAATCAGGCTCAGTTACTCTGGGTGCCTGCCTAGCACAGCTGGTGTGAACTCCTCTGACCTTCATGAAGACTCTGGGAGCTAAGCTCTTTGCATTCTTCCACAGTAGCAATCAGGGAGGTCCGAAATGGTACAACCATAATGACATCTCTGTTGTTAATGTCATATTTGGAACCAAACATCTTTCAGGGGAGCCAGGCAGCCTGGTGCCTGGAGGAGGATGGTTACCCAACCAAGAAGAGAAACTAAGTGGTTTGGAATTCTCCCACCAGTGATTCCCTCCAGGTATAAAAGAGATTGTTTCTAGATACTTAAGAATTAGACATAGTGTGTCTTTGGTTCTTCTTGTGCCCTTTCCTGAGATCCTTTCTCAGCTCTACCATGCCCCCCACCAGCCTCTATGCCCCAGCCCTGAATTTGGGGTTGGACTCAGGCAAGTGTCTAATGGTCCCTTTCCCAGTTCCCCAACTCCTCCATGGAACCCTCATCACTTCAGTTTCTGGTATCAAAGGTGATCACTTGCTACTCTAATCAACCTTTCAGTAGCCACAGTGTCTAGGTAAAGTCATTCCCTTCCCCAGCCAGGGCCCTCTGCCAGTATCAGCAGCAGTTGTGCATTTTCCTGCACCCCCTTCATTGTCTCAAAAAAAGGGAGCACTGTTCTGAAGGGACATTCTATCCAAAGGCAAAAATCTGTATCATTTCGATTAGCCTAAAAAGGGGCATTTTTTTAAAGTTAAGTCTGAAATCAAAACAATCAACGTCATTGTCTCCTGTAGCCCACCTCCAAACCAATTCAATTCAGTAAAAGATTATTGCCCTCCAGACCCACCGCACCTATAATTAAGGACAGCGCTGAAAGGGGTTGTCCTACTCATTCTGCACAGGTCTCTAAAGACTAGGGGACCATGAGACTGGTTTGCTTGTAAAGTCCCTGCTCTGCAGGGGTCATTATTGATAACACTCCCTTCTGCTCTACTAATCTCTACTGAAGAGCCAACAATTCTGGGAGTCCTTGGGGCTTAAACTCTTCTTCCCCTTGCTCCTCTACTCCTATCCAACCATCTTGAGAGGGACTCATCTTGCCATTAGTATCTCTACTTTCTCCCAGCACCCTTAAGAATGCGAGCCCCCAAGAGGCCAAGCAGTGCTGGGTCCCTGGGGTTCTCATGTGCCAAAGCCATACTGTATTCCTTGAAAAAAAGTAAAGAAAGTCTCTCTTCCTCTCCCTTTTTGCACACTGCATCACTTGGGTCCCAGAGCGGTGACTCTCTGTGGCCTGAACCTCCCCGTTTTCCTGACAGCTCAGTCTGCAGCCCTTCCCCACAGGCCTCAAACTTGTTTCTTTGGGACAAACCAGGGAATATAATAGACCTCAACTGACTCTGTCTTTTCCCCACTCTTTCCCCCACCCAGGCTCCTGCCCCCACCCCCTGTCAATCAGCAAAAATAATTAGGTCCCACTGTAGCACGTGCCCCACAGAACAGCAGACCAAAACACCTGCTGTTACAGGTTGAATTATGTCACCCAAAAATAGATGTTGACATTCGAACTCAAGGTACCTGAAATGTGACCTTAATTGGAAAAAGGGTCTTTGCAGATATAATCAAGTTAAGATGAAGCCATTAAGGTGGGCCCTAGTCCAGTATGACTTCTGTCCTTATAAGAGGATGAAAAAAAAACATGTGAAGACAGTGACAGAGAACATCATGTGACAAAGAATGTGAGGGCTGGGCGACCACAGCCAGGAGCTAGGAAGAGGTAAGGGAGGATTGCACCCAGAGTCTCAGAGGGAGCATAGGGGCTGACACCTTGGTTTTGAACTTCTAGCCTCCAGAACTGTGAGAGAATAAATTTCTGTTGTTTTAAGCCACCTAATTTGTGGTAACTTGTTAGAGCAGCCCTAGGAAACTATGACCCCCACTTGGCGGTAGCGGGGACCCTCCACTGTACCCGTTCTGAGATGGCATAAATGCAGTCCATCTCATTATTGCTTCACTTCTCTGACCTTCTGTTTGCTAACCACAGAAAGTTAAGGGACAAAGCAGCAAATCTTGCTTATTCTAAGGATAGGGGAGTGGGCCAAGAGGCAGACTTATTTTCTGTTATTTGTTCAAAACCCACCGACATTGACGCTCAGCAGTCTCGTTACTCTAGGAGAAAAACGGCTCCCGTCCTTTGTTGCTGGATAAACTACAGCCAGGGCATTGGAGTGAGTTTGGGTAGAGGCATGGGGCAGAACAAAATGTGAAAAAGGAACTGCCCGTTCTGACAGGTTCAGAGTGATGTGCTCACATATTGTCTTGATATCAAATCCAGATCAGCTGGGAGGTCTCATCCTCCTCCTTTTGCATGCACAGAGAAACACACATTTTCCATTAAATGCCAAGGTCACCCACAGGGTGCTTTGGCAGAGCTGTGTGGAGAAGTTGTACAGCACCTGCCTACATATGTTTGGCCCAGTGCCCTCTCCCTGCTTCCCTCTGATCAGAAGCACATTTATCTGCAACTTTTTTAAGTCGGAAAAATAAAGAATCTCTCCTAGACTGTTCTGATTTTTGAAAACCAATTCCAGACCATGCACAATATTTTTGCTGAATTTCAATTATGACACCCTACTGAATTTATTCTGTTCAGAGAGAGCATAAAGGCAAATTCACCATCGACAGATATGAGTATCGCTGCACAGCTGAGCTCTTCTCTCATTCCTCCCCACTCCCCTTTCTTTGTTACTTTTTCTTCTCTCCTCTCTCAGGTTTAGCCCTTTCCCTGATCTGATCAGTCTCTCTCCCTGATTCACCTAATCCTTCTCTTCTCCTTCCCCAGCCCCAACAACCATCATAGCCAGCCCAAGGAAAGTTCGGAAATAGGAAATTTGTCCTTTAGGACATTGTGTTCCCTCTGATATACCTTTCCTCCCCTCAGTTCACCGCTGATGGGTATCTAATGGTAGTGTGTATCTTTCAGTGCCTTGGTTTTCCTATTTGTATAAAAAGACTTTTTCTTTTCATTTGTAAACTAAAGAAAATAATGCCATCTTCAAGGGAGTTGTTGCAAGGATTAAAATGTCTGAGTGTCTAAAACCATGTGCCCTCCAAAACTATTACCTCCCTCCCGCATTCCAGCCCTCTTCACACTCTGCCTGCTCCCCACTCTCCATTCCAGGTCCTGATACTGACCATAGTGTGATTTTTAAATCAAGGTAGAGCCTCTTTCAAGAACACTTATTTTATTCAGGAAAGGACAGATGTTGACAAGGATGCGGAGAAAGGGGAACACTCTCACACCACTGGTAGGAATGCAAGCTGGTCTGGCACTCTGGAAAATGGCATGCAGGTTCCTCAAAAAGTTAAAAATGGAGCCACCCTATGACCCAGCAATTGCACTACTACGGATTTATCCAAAGGATACAAACACAGTGATTTGAAGGAGCACCTGTACCCCAATGTTTATAGCAGCAATGTCCACAATAGCCAAAATATGGAAAGAGCCCAGATGTTCATCAACAGATGAATGGATAAAGAAGATGTGGTGTGTGTATATATATATATATATACACACACAATGGAATAACACTCAGCCATCAAAAAAAAATGAATTCTTGCCATTTGCAACAACATAGAGGGAATTAGAGGGTATTAGGCTAAGCAAAATAAGTCAATCAGGGAAAGACAATTATATGATTTCACTCGTATGTAGACTTTAAGAAACAAAGCAGATGATCATAGGGGAAGGAGGGAAAAATAAAATAAGATGAAATCAGAGAGGAAGACAAACCATAAAAGACTCTTGACCATAGGAAATAAACTGAGGGTTGCTGGAGGGGAGGTGGGTGAGAGGATGGGGTAACTGTGTGATGGGCATTTAGGAAGACAATGTAATGAGCTCTTAGTGTTATATGCAATTGATGAATCATTAAACTCTACTACTGAAACTAATAATACGCATGTTAATTAATTGAATTTAAATAAAAGAAAAAAGAAAGAGACTTATTTTACAACTTATTTCTAATTGATTAACAAAAGCCTTTAATATTTGATCAAGGCATTTTAGCCTTGGACGGATGGGAAACAGAAAAAAAGGGACCTCCTCTGTCCAGGGAAAATGCCCATCCAGGTGGCACTATGACTTCACAGCCCACCCTCCTCCCTTCATGTTGAGTTGTCTCTTGTGAGAGAGAGAGAGAGAAGCAAAGACAGGCACACAGAGGGTTATAGTCCATTTATCCAAGTGTCCACTAGCTACTCTGACTTTGTTCCCTGCACCCGATTTCTAGCATATGGTAGTGAGACATGTCCCTCTCTGCTGACTTCACTCAAACATGTCCTAACTTAAATTCTGAGGGGAAAAAAAAATGCTTGAGAACTTCTAACCCCTCTCCTTGCCAAGTTCAAGCCCCCCTATTGGAGGAGTGAAGGGTTCCATATGTGTATCAGTTCAAAACTTACCAAAGCTCCCTTGCTTCTGACAGATTGACCAGTATACCCCAGATGTAACCTGAGGCTTTCTCAACCCTCAAGAACCTACATACACTTGACTTGAGCCCTCAATTCCATGGTCCATGACAGTCCAAGCTCCCCATGGTTTCTGAAATTTCCTTAGGGTATGTTTCCATGAGATCTCTTTTTTTTTTTTTTAAGATTTTATTTATTCACGAGAGAGAAAGAGAGAGCATGCATGTAAGCAAGAGAGCACAAGCAGGGGAAGGTGCAGAGGGAGAGGGACAAGCAGACTCCCCACTGAGCAGGGAGCCTGATGTGGGACTCCACCCCAGGACCCTGGGATCATGACCTGAGAAGAAGGCAGACACTTAACCAACTGAGCCACCCAGGTACCCCATGAGATCTCTTCCAATTCTGCCATCAGTAGTGAGCAAACTATCTGTTTTACTCCCCACTAATCCAGTCACAAACTTGGCCTTTTCTTCACCTTCCACAAAGAAATCTGTTCTTGTAAACTGTTGGGTGAGTTTGGTAATTTCAATGGTCAAGGAGAGTGTCCCATCACATACTGCATGGCTTCCCACTACCACATGGCCCTTCACTCTCCATCCTCCACAACTTCTCAGCAGTCCACAAATTTTTTTTAAGATTTATTTATTTATTTATTTTAGAGTGATAGAGAGAGAGAGGGAGAGAAAGAGAGCATGAGCTAGGGGGAGGGGCAGAGAGAAAAAATCTCAAGCACACTGCCCGCTGAGAACAGAGCCTGATGCAGGGCTTAATCTCAGGACTTGAGCTGAAATCAAGAGTCGGATGCTTCACCAACTGAGCCACTCAGGCGCCCCAACAAATTTCTTCTACTGCCTCACAGGGAGTAACTTCACTCTCTTCTCTCAGCCTTGAAGCCAGCCAACACCAGGTCCCAAAGGAGTGAGCATCTGCCTAAGAAAAATCACTGGAAAATTGTTAGAGTTTAACTGTCCTCCTAATACACAGACCTAGGACAGCTTTGCCTAGGAGACTCTGCAAGGGAAGAGGAAAAGCCAGGAGCTTTAGTAGCTAGAGCGGAAGGCCTTGGGTCCGTCATAGATGCTGACCCAGAGCGAAACAGGGATTAATGGAGATAATCCAGTTGAGGAGTGGAGGAGGAAGACTGGGGAAGAGAAAGGGAGAAAGGAATGTCATGACTCATGACTCGTAGACTATTGAAGTCCAGCTCAGAAACTCAAACAAGATATCTGCCATCTCTTTGCCCTACTGCCCTATCTGCAAAGTGCTATACTCAGGACTGAGTCCTCATTCTTACTTACAGATACCAAGGATGAAACCAACTCCTCCAAAGCAGAAGTACTTTATGCAATGCGTTCAGTATTTTGATAGAGACATAAACTTTTTTTTAATACTCTAGGGCATTAATTAGTAAATCTCAACTGGACTAATGTGCTCAGTAGCATCCCAGGGAATGAATGTCAGGGTAATTTAGATAGAGCATTGGTCACTTTACCGATGGCCCAAACTGATTCAGCTGGTTATGCTGGCTTCCTATGAAAGGGAAAGATAAAAACGTCTGCAGGTAGAAGATGGGCAATTCCCTGATTGTGAGCATAGGAATAGCTGTGTTTACTTATAAGAACCTTCCAGCATGCTTCCATGGTCTCTTAAGGAGAAAACATATACATTTATCTTAGAGGACAGGATGCATTTCCCAAAACCCGTGTTCCCATATTAAATCCTAAACCCCCTCCCCTGCCACTTCCCTTTGCCTGTAAAGTCTCTCTACTGTTCCCAATATAGTTAATAGAAGTCAGTGAATATAGGGGTAATAACATAGTTGCAGCCTGTGCTGATACTGACCTGGCTTGACCTGACGGGCTAAGGTGGTACGGGGAACCTACCTCACACACACCTCTATGATTCCGGCTTCTGCTAAACATTATGACGTGTCAAGGAATCAGAGCAGTGAATGCTTTTGCTGTTTGGGACTAATGGCCTATTTCAGATTAACACCAATGAAGGGGACAAAATTAAAAAAAGGTTAGAATTTGCAAAATAATAATAACAGAAGAGAACGCATAATTTCATGTTGATGTACAGTGTTAAGAAAGCAGAAAGCGGTTTCCTTGGGGAGTGAAATCTTTAGGCGTCTGTTTATTCCTTAGTATTGAATAGTGAGATGATAAGCATAAGTTAAGCAAAGATCTTCCTCCAATGTCTTTAGACAAGTTGTCAACCAAGGGACCCATGATGTAAATAGAACATAACACATGTAATCTAATTGGGTTTGCAAGCCAGGGTGTGACCATAAGCCCTCTCTGTTCTTGCAGAAAGAGAAAGAGGGACAGAAAAGGACAGAGAGAGAGAGAGAGGAAGTTTGAGAAAAGTGACACTTAGGCGTCCTAAAGTCAGGCCTTTTACATGTGAATTTTCAATGTGGTTTTTCTGTGAATACTTGATTAAAGAGCTGCTTCACAGAGAAAGAAAATGAGGAAGAAAGAAAAAGAATTCGAAATGTCAATTGTAAAAAAGTGATTAAGATTATTCTTCATTTTTAATTTATCTTTATAGCACATACACTCACATGCCACTAATATGGATAATCTACAATTGAATTTAAGAACAAAAAGAAAACTTACGACCAGTGCTTGGAACTCACTTTAAAAGAAAGGGTGTCAGGGCGCCTAGGTGGCTCAGTGGGTTAAGTGTCTGACTCTTGGTGATCTCAGGGTCAAGGCATCAACTCTGCATCTGAGCTCCCAGCTCAGCAGGAAGTCGGCTTAAGATGGTCTCTCCTCCCTCTGCCCCTCCCCTGACTCACGCACGCACTCTCTTTCTCTCTCTCTCTCAAATAAATCTTTAAAAATATAAAAAATAAATAAAAGAAAGGGTGTCAAGTGTTGAAGATCCTTCTCCACCAACAATAATGTCAACGATGTCTGAGAAGACCCACAGCAAATTCCAGACCAGCTCAGTCTCAGAAGCCCCTAAATCAGCCCCACCCCAAGTATCGAGCTGGAGAAACACACCTACAGTCCTGCCCACTGTAACCATGGCTGCAAGTAACCGAGTTGGAGGATGCTGAGGAAAATGGTGAAAGCGAACATACAGCTTGCTGCCAGGTTACGGGCAGGGGCTGCCAAGAATGAACATACTCAAAGTACCAGAACATTCCAACCCGCCAGAGATCTGGATGATTTGATGGCAAAATGCACAACCTGCACATTTTGAAGGGCTCTGTTATCAAAGCCAGAACAACTCATGACCGGTAGTTATGTGCTTGTCGTCCTATCAATCACAAAGACAGATCCTCCTTTTTCAAGCTGGTTGCACTCAGTCCTAATGGTGGGGATGTTTTTGGTTCTCTTAAGAACAGGCATCAGCAAACTTCTTCAACAAAGGTAAAAGAGTGAGTATTTTAGGTTTTATAGGCCATACAGCCTCTATCACAATTATTTAACTCTGCTGTTGAAGCCCAAAAGCAGCCACAAACTATGTATATGTGACTAATGATGGCTGGGTTTCAATAAACCTTTACTTATAATAATAGACAGTGGCCAGATATGACTCACAGGCTTTGGTTTGCTGAGCCTTACTGTAGACAATCAACTTGCAGCTCCAACATGCTCCCAGAATGGCTGATGCATAGTTCACGGTGGATACGAATAGAGGTGGACTTCTGTGTATCATGCACCTGTACTCATTCAGATCAACTCTCAGTGTAACATTCTAGTAGATTCTAGCTGGCTGCACATTCTCTAAACTTCTTCTTTTGGAAAAGGTAAGATCTCTCTTCTCTGATTTAATTGGAGCTATCTATGTGATTGCATGACCGATAGAATACAGCAGAAGGGATATTGTACCCCTTTCCAGGCCTAGGTTCTGAAAGACTGGAAGTTTCTCATTCCTGTCTTTTTTTGGAGCATTTGTTTGTGGAATCCAGCTGCCACACTGTGAGAAAGTCCAAACAGTACCACAGAAAGGCCCTCATGGAGAGGAACTGAGGCTCCTGGCCAACAGCCTCAGCTGGGCTCCCAGACCAGCCCTTAAAGCACCCTTCATAAGATCCTCTATATACAGAATGTTATCTACGGTTCAAATGTAGTCCAGTAGAATACTCCAAGGTCTTGGGGAATGACAAAGCCACTAGGTGAAGGAGGCTGGGTCCCTGAGGAACTGAATGGAGAAGACACATCTCCCCCAACCTGCATCCCACCAACCCATTGCCATCAATCTGCCCTGGACCATGACAAAGCTTTACTTATTACACTGCTGTGATTTTTAAGGTTGTTACATACTCCCAAAATTGGCATACTCTAAAGAAGAAAGAAACAAGGAAGGTAGGCCACTGCAGACGAGTGTTACAACGGGACTCAAGAAAAGGGAAGAATTGGCTGTATTTCCAAAGATAAATCAGTAGAGCTCCATGATTGGCACACACTCTGAATCAGACCCTTCTGGGCTCTAGAATCTAAATGAGAAGTATGAGTTGTTTATTCAGTGAAACCTATTCAACCATGGACCTTATTCATACAGGTCTGACCAGATGAACTTAATAGATGGGGCTCTTTCACCAGCTGGTCTTAAGAAAGCAAGATTGACAGGCAGTGGGTCCTAAGCTATGACTGAGAGCTGACAGCTTTCCTTCTACCCCTCATACACGCAAGATCTGAAATTGCTAATTACTTATTTTGTTAAAGAAATGTAATGTCCCAGTATATATGGGAAAATTATCTAAAAAGAACTTACACTTTAGACCTGAGGTCAGCAAACTATGACCCCAAGGCCAAACCCAGCTTGGTGCCTATTTTTGTATGGTACATGAGTGAAGAATAGTTTTCACATTTGTAAATGGTTAAAAAAATTCAAAAGAAGAAAAATATTCTATGGCAAAGGAAAACTATATGAAATTCATGTTTTAGTGTTCCCTGAATAATGGTTTATTGGAATAGAGGTATGTGGTATTGTCCATAGCTGCTTTCTCAAAATGGCAGAGTCAAGCAGTTGTGATAGAGACCACATGGCCCACAAAGCCTAAAATATTTACTATCAAACCCTTTAAAGAAAAAGTCTGCAGTTCCTTGCTTTAGACCATTGTGGTCCATGAACCCTTCATCCTGAATTAATTTACTAGATTGGCCCTTCCTCTAACAAGCTCTGAGGAAAGAGTACGTTATCCAGCCGTCGTAATAAGGAGGTGGGAGGCAGAATGAAGGAGAGTATCAGAGAGCTCAGGAGCTTGTCACTCCCCAGGCAGTGAGTGACAGTGAGGGCTCTCAGGGTCAAGGGAAGCCATGAGGCACCTGGGAGAAGGATGTCTGGCCCAGTGAAGCAGTCAGTGAACAAAAGGGAAGGAAAAAAGTGGGGAAAATAATTCAAATATTCCTTGAGNAGCAGTCAGTGAACAAAAGGGAAGGAAAAAAGTGGGGAAAATAATTCAAATATTCCTTGAGTTAGTCCCAACTCCCCCAGCCTGTCAACATATCCACTGATTTTAATGTATTATTAAAGTAAAACAAACTAATCAAAAGAGTCATTTATAAAGTAGCTTTTTAAAAAAAAAATTTTTTAAGGGCCGACTATCTCATTGTAACACATTTTCCAGGTTTGNGTTAGTCCCAACTCCCCCAGCCTGTCAACATATCCACTGATTTTAATGTATTATTAAAGTAAAACAAACTAACCAAAAGAGTCATTTATAAAGTAGCTTTTTAAAAAAAAAATTTTTTTAAGGGCCGACTATCTCATTGTAACACATTTTCCAGGTTTGTTTTCATTCAATGCTAACACAACTTCAAGCGACAATGTTCCCGGACTTGCTCTCTCCGGGATGGGGCTGCTGGTCCCATCCACATTTCTAGTCGAATTCCTTTCCTACCCGCTGCCTCATGGGGAGCAGGGTCTCATCCTGGATTTCCATGAAATAGAAACAACAGCAACAAAAAAACCCCACAGAAACTTCAAAGGACCCCACATTCAGGCCAGCTCTAGCCACACCCCTAAGACCTCCTCAATTTGGCTTTGGTAGTGCCCAGGAGAGCCAGTAAGGGATTAGGAGAAACAGAAATCTTTGTTCATGCTCTGATCGCCCATCTGACATCACCCAGAGTTACAGTCTGGATAGCTGGCATCGCCGCACTCAGGTACATTAACTTCTGGGAGAGTTGTCAGAGTTACAGTCTGGATAGCTGGCATCGCCGCACTCAGGTACATTAACTTCTGGGAGAGTTGTTCTCAGTGATCTTTATTTTCAAGTGGTTGGGAAAAGCTTCAAAGCAACAACTACAATTCATGAACTTGTTCTAAAAAATAATAATAATAATACCGATTTGGCATCTGTGTGAATTTCAACTGCAAACAGAGACAAGGAAAAAAAACCTTTAAATAAAACCTCTCCCACGCCTTCTTCCACACATTTCCATGTACTTTCATACACTTACCCCCAGCTTCTCACTAACTCCCTCATCTCTTTAAAATCCCCCTGACCCACAACCCTTTCTCTGAGGCAGTCAGTGACCAGCCCCTCCTAAGATGTCCTGAGAAGACTGCAAGAACCATGCTTTTATTAAAAATTTAAAAATTAGGGGTACCTGGGGGGCTCAGTCAGTTCAGCGTGTGACTCTTGATTTTAGCACAGGTCATGATCTCGGGGTCGTGAGATTGAGCCTGGAGTAGGGTTCTGCACTCAGTGGGAGTCTGCTTAAGGATTCTCTGTTTCTCTGCCCCTCTTCCCACTCATGTGCGCGCATGCTCTCTCTCTCTCTCTCTCTCTCTCTCTCAAAATAAATAAATAAATAAATCTTCTAAAATTTAAAAAATTAGTAATCCTTTAATGACCACCAGAAACTTAATGAAAATGAGAAGCACTGCCCTAAATGCCATCAGCACTTAAGACCATATTAATGCTGGTCCTAAGCATGATGAGGCAATGATCTGACACACAAAAACAAAGACGCAAAATATGGCAGTGAACCACAATTTTGGCTGTTAGGACTGTCAAGACAGTGAGGCATATTCAAGCTCAGTCGGGTCATCTCTTACATGAAGCAAGTGGTAGAAACAGCCCTGGGTTGTTTCTTCCATTCCCAGTCTACTGATACTCCCCACCTCCTCTAGGTTTTCTTCCTGCTGTCCCCCACTCCCCCAGATCTGTTGTCTTCAGAAGGACACAAACTAGCCAAGCATTTCACCTAGTACTTGATTGATGTCCTTATAAACTTTGTTGTTTTATGTGTAATTGCGTTAAAGTTTCTCATAGAATGCCACACGGGTGCTCCTTGTAGAATGGAATCCAGAAGCTGTCCCATTCTTCTGAGTAAGTGTGACCCACTTTAAATACCTAAGTAAATTGAATCCCCAAAGAAAGCCTATAATAATCTTTTTAGCAAAGCAAATAATAGGTTCCCACTCTATTCAATGTATTGCTGATTATTGATGTGTACAACTGGCTTTTCTTAAGAATATTTCCCCAACTTTAGATCTAGAAAAGTGGCCCTACCTTATAGGGAGCTAAGTGTATTTCGCCTATAGGGAACTGAGACTATTGAATCATAAATGAAGATTATAACCTAATGCAAATATACAGGGTTAGAACAGTAAGGCAACTTGGCAATGCACAGGAACTCATTCCAACTTCATTCACAAAATATGGCTTACATAAACTGTATTATACAAACAGGCGTGTTTAGCCTAAAAAGAATGGGGGTGCCGACTGCAAAAGGTGTAGGTAGAGACATGGTTTGGATATTTTCACTGTAGAATCACTGAACTTCTCATGTCTGATTTTACTATTATACATTCTGTATAATACACACCAAATTTCATTTCCCATATCACTGGCTGACAGGAATCCAACAAAGCATAAGATAACTCAAAGCGTCAGAGAGAAGTTAACCTGGCCCTAATCACCCACTGGCATGGTTTGTTCCGGGAAATTGTGGTACTTGAAGTACTGTACTACAAGCAATGCAGATCGACGGAAAAAAGGGGAACTATCCCTGGTTAGTGTACAACGTTAAGGAACAAGGCTACACCTAGACTGAAAATGTCTACTAACAGAAGAATCAGTGATAAGGGCAGGAAAATTGAACTGGGATTTGAAAAAGACAAATTGCAAGTGACTATGAGAGAAAGCAACTTATCTAGTATGTGACTGTCCCTAGGGCCTTGGTAAATACAAAGCCAACTCTGTCTCTGTGGCCTCAGGTGAATGCTGACTGCACAGCAATCACCCGAGGACCATTTTAAATACACATGGGGAGGTCCCACCCGAATCAATTGAACCAAATATCTGAGAATGAGTCTTGGCATCTTTATTTCTTAAAAGCTCTTCAAGAGATTCGAACACGGGGCACTGGGGGGCTCAGTCGGTTAAGCATCTACCTTTGGCTCAGGTCATGATCCCGGGGTCCTGGGATCAAGCCCCATGTTGGGCTCCCTGTTTAGTGGGGAGTCTGTTTCTCCCTCTCCCTCTGCTCCTCTCCCCCACCCACCCTGGCCATCCCCACTCATGCTTTCTCTCGCTCACTCTCTTTCAAACAAATAAATAAAATCTTTGTTGGGGGGGGAGAGATTTGAATATGCAGCCACCATTGAGAACCCCTGCATCTCTTCCAGGGACCTTCCAAAGTCCAAAACCCCCAATGAGAGATGAGCAACCCCAAGATGGTTTACAGGGTAATTGGAGGCAGCAGCCCAGCAGTTATCAAAACCACTTCTTGATGCTTCTTTGCTCTAACAACCAGCCTTTCCAGGGAAGACATCCTGAGTTGCCATGTACTCCCATTCCCAATCCATACACAACTTTCTCCCCAGCTCCAGTCTTCTGTAAGATCTGCTAAGGAGATAATTACCCAAATGAGAAGAGAAAGTGTATAATATGAAATTGAGAGCCATCAAAGAGCAACAGTTTTGACTGCACAGCTATTACCAGCATATTCTTCTGCTTACACAGCGCTGAGGTGGAGGGGTATTTAAAGTGTCCTTGGGTTGTTGAGTCTCCTCCGGGTGCTATGAAGGTTGATAGAATTTTTTTCTTAGAATGTTCTAAAAGTTCTGGAAGCCCCATTCCTAATAAATTTTTCTTCTTACCATTGAATTCATGAAAAAGCAGAGAACCCAAAGTTACATCCCTTAAATATATAATATTTTCAGTCTTCCGGACATGTTGAAGATCTATTAACCACCAACAGATGTGTTATATAATGGTTTTCTTTGGACAAAATTAAAGCTATTCAACCCCCCAAATCCCTCTAGCTGCTTCAAGGTGTCTTGAGTCCAAAGCATAGCTAATTTAGTGCTTGTTCCACTGTGGTTAATTAAAATATGTTTTAGGTGGTTCAGCATATTTTCCTGTGCAACTTGCCCCCCTGAGCTGGTCTAGTTCTCTCCTTCCTTCCTTTTATTTCTGTGATTCACCTAAGGATTACGTTATTTGAGAAAGCATGGCACAAAGAATAATTACTGGCTAACTCTCGTTGGAATGCAATATTAATCCTTAATTTATTCTTCTGAGAAAGTCGTGCTCACGCATCCATCCTTTCACTTGTCTTCCATAGAAAGCTAAGCTTTCAGACCAAACTGTGTTAATGGTAGCTTCTCGAATGGTACGCCAGCTACTTCCAGACTCAGGCACCGTAGGGATGCAGGTGGGTGAGAAGAAGCCAAATTCAAATTGAGTCAGAAGCTTCTGGACGTTACTTTCACTAAATAATGTTGTAGTCACCCCATCTAATGAAAATCAGATCTCATTCAGAGGAGGGAAATTTGCTTTCCTGAATAAAACTAAATTGGTCCCATAAGATCTATTACCCCAAGAACTAAAGGTCCTGTCTACACAGTACTAAATGAAGTGGTCAATGAATTTAGCCAAAATCCCTAATAAAAACCAAAATATTCTTTTAGAATTCAAATCCTATCAGGGAACATAGTGGAGAAAGTGACTCATATTTATTAATGGGTTTCAGGCACACTCCTTCCTTGATCAAATAAATACACTGTTAATCAACAGATACATTTGAATGCTTACTATGTGTTCAGTCAGAGCTGTGCCAAGTCAGAAAGGAGATCTGGAAGATGTATAAGACTGATGCAAAAGAAACAAGGGTTTCGCATGACTTCTGCTTTCAATTATAGGTTATGATGCAACACAACACTTATATGTTTTGAAATTTTGGAGTCTTTCTCTTTGCTACCAAGAATAAATAAATAAATAATCAAAGTCATCTCCATTTTAGCTACCAGAACTGGACAAGATGAACAGCACATGGTAGATCTTAACAAATACCCATGGCATGAAGAAACAAGCAAATAAATGAATGTTTTCTGAGCATACAGAGTACATTAAGCTGGGAGGTCATAGTAACAAAAACACTCTGGTAAGCGCTAATACATTTGGTATCAGACATTGACTCTTTACTGAAATCCATATTGTTTTCTTCTTCTCCCTGAGCACACAATGAATCCCCATTCCGCAGCCTCCTGTGCAGTGAGATGTGGACCTGTGACGAGATGAAGCCAACGCAGGATGCATGCAAGTGGTAGGGGCCGCTTCTAAGTCTCTCTCAGGAAATCTCCCCCACTCCTCCCCTTCCTCGTAACCGGATCGGACCACCACCCACGGTTGAAGACCACATGTTTGTGAGAGCAGAGCTTCTGTCAGCCTACACGCTGGAATGACAGCAAAGCCTTCCCACTAGCTCCATTTTTACAGGTGAGAAAACCAAGTCACAGAGAGGTTAATCATAGATAATAAGGGGCAGCACAGACTTTGAACTGGAACACATTTCTACCTCAACCATTTTATCTTCCTCAAAAACATGTAAAATGCTTAAAGGAGCTTCTCAATAGTTGACCTCTAACCATCCAGGTGACCCTTTGCATAACCTGGAATAAAAGTGATGCTCTCTCCCCATATGCCATTATGCATATGGAGTGCCTCCCCTCACCTACTCCTTTACATTTCTAGATGCATATTATGATCGCACGCCCATCTGGTGAGTCTTTCCCAATCTGCCAGTCTTATGCTGGCTATTTTGTAGACCTCAAACGATGCCATTCTGCCTGTTCAATAACAGACTCTGGCAGCAAGACAGAGCAGAGATCAAACATTCAGTGTGTCTTCTTCATTTGCAACAAACAAACAAAAAACATAATTAGACAAATCTTGCAGAAGGTCAGTAAGAAAACTACTAAAGATTTTGTTGTTTTGCTATAAAAATGTTCATATTAAAATGTTCAAGAAAAGGGGAGTAATAACTGTAGAATTCATTTAAAGTTTATATACCATAATGTTCAAATATTTCTATACCTTACACCTAAGTAACATCTAAGGTGACAGGTATGGTTTAGCAACCAGAATGTTCTCTTTAATTGAGATGTCCAGTTAGCTGAGGGTTAAGATTCATTTGTCCAATAAAACTTCCCAGGACATGAAGGCCTCTGAGTTGGGGGCATGGAACTTAGCGTCAGGGGTACCCACAAAGTTGAGCTGAACTTTAAAATGGCCTCATACAAAGAGAATGTTACCGCCGACGTCTTGATCACACAATCCACCTAGAGGAGAAATAAATCTTTTTTTTTTTTAAGATTTTATTTATTTATTCGACAGAGATAGGGACAGCCAGTGAGAGAGGGAACACAAGCAGGGGGAGTGGGAGAGGAAGAAGCAGGCTCCCAGTGGAGGAGCCTGATGTGGGGCTCGATCCCAGAACGCCAGGATCACGCCCTGAGCCAAAGGCAGACGCTTAACCGCTGTGCCACCCAGGCACCCCGAGAAATAAATATCTTGCCCCTGAAACTTTTTACAGGCAGAGTATAGAAACTTCACAAACACTTGGAGCAGTCTATGAGGGGTGTCAGGCATTTTACAAATCAAGTGTGACTTGAAATCCCAGAGACCACAGCTGGCTCCAGAACGAAAAGGGGGAAGACATCTGATCACTGCTTCCAACTCCTGCTTTCCACGCCTTGCTAACCAAAATTAATATATGAAATTTCTGTGGTAACTTTATAAATCTCGTCTTTCCTTGAGGACATCAGAGCTGATGCTCTGCCATTTGGGCAAGAGCTTATCACATGCTCTGCCTTTGGCTTCCACGTTCTCCAGGACACTCGATATTCTAGAATCCCAGTAATAATGGTACAGAAACAGAGACAAACAGCTGCTTCTATCTAAAGCTTCTGAATGAAACTAGGTATATCCAGTTTTCACAAATTAAATTTTTGAACAAAATGTCAACTGCTACAAATATTGTATTCATTATATCATTGTTTTATAAAAGTCTTCAGATAAAACAAGAAAAGGCCCTAGGAGCTGTGACACAGGTGATCTAAACGTCAGTTTGATAGTCACACTGCAGCACATTCTCTGCTCGACTCTCAACTATATGGAATAATATGGATAGTAAAATGATCAGAATAATGACTCTTAATTTTTAAATAATTTTATTTGCTTCTGTAAGGGATTTTTAAATATGATTTGGGACCACTGGGTCATTTCCATAATAAGCAAGAAAAAGATATTATAGAGGACCAACTAAAGGGAGGGTGGTTCTGAGCAGTGCCTCCTGTTAGTGTATGCCAGTTTTCACTCACAGGTGGAAAAATCAGAAACAGGAAGAAAAATCCAAAGAACTTCTTATAAAGTTAAATTTATTTAACTTAAAGGACTATAATACTTTAAGATTATGTCATTTCTATTCTTTTGGTGCATAAATGTTTCTTTTTATGAAATGATGTAACTATGTGAGATAGTTCCTAGTATTTTGTCCATAATTGACAAAGTAAAAAAGCTAACAATTCTATTCTACACCCCAAAATATGTTTTTAAGATTCTACAGGTCCATGGAATACAAAGTCTGAGAGATACTAAGCTAGTCCAATCCCCCTGCTACAACTAGCAGCTTACATATGGCAACAGAAGATGAAGGTGAGGTTTCCTTGATGACGTCTAACATGAATGATTTACTCAGGATACCAGAGTTTTTAAGACTAGAAGTATTTCCTGGACATCTTCTGTGTACTCAGTACAGGTCTCGGAATTCCTACACAAGAGAGAAAGAAATGTCCCTGCCAATTTATAGTCTAGTTATAGAACAACAAGCACCCATGTGAACTAGAAAGAAACCAAGCATACACACACACACACACACACACACACACACATACACACACACACACACACACAAACACACGTCTTGCCAAGGGCAAAACTGTGTGGCACGGACTAAGGGGAAGTGACCTGTTGAGAAATAAAAGGTGACTGTAGGGTGAGTAACACAAGAAATGATGACTGAGCTGGTTGTTTGAGGAACAAAAGTACCTGGGTTGACTAAAAAGATATAGAGGGCTTTCTGAATAGACAGAAAAGCACTAAAAAGAAATCTTGGAGAAAGTGATAGTACCTGAGATGTGGAGCAAAGCAAAGTGACAGGCCTTGCTATCATGGATGGGCCACAAGAGGCCAGAGGAATTAGGTACCAAGCAGCCCTTGGCAGGGGCCTAAACTGAGATGCTACAGAATTTAGCCATAATCTCATGACAAACCAACGGCTATCATACTCAATCCAAGTAGATAAGATACAACTAAAAACAAAGTAGCAAGGAAATGTTAAGGAGAATCCCAAAATTCGGGGCACCTGGGTGGCACAGTCGTTAAGCATCTGCCTTCGGCCCAGGGCATGATCCCAGCGTTCTGGGATCGTGCCCCACATCACGCTTCTCCACTGGGAGCCTGCTTCTTCCTCTCCCACTCCCCCTGCTTGTGTTCCTTCTCTCGCTGGCTGTCTCTCTCTGTCAAATAAATAAATAAATAAATAAATAAATAAATAAAATCTTTAAAAAGAAAAAAAAAGGAGAATCCCAAAATTCATTCTCTCCTACCAGTTTCAAACAAAAAATAAACTTCCATCAAAAGTCCTTCGGTCTGCAGATGAATTTAAAAGTTTTAAAGGTATCGGGGCCAGTTATGAGCCTATCACAGTAATTCGTGTAAGAGATGAGGCAACTACAGCATAGAGTATCCCTTTTCAACAGGGTCTTTACCACCCCCAAGGGGATAATAACTGGTTCTTGGTGGGAAAGCAGATTGTGAAAAAAATCTTAGATATTTAATAGTGTAATAATATTTATGACAATAATATTTGTAACAAAATATCATTTCTTAGTATTTGGGTTTTGACTTCTCTTATTAGGGAGAAATCAAACTTGTTTTAATTTACCTTAATTAATTCATTAATCTAAATTCAATTTAGTTTTTCTCTTTAAACATGTAGCAATGAAAAAAGGTCAAGAGACACTAGTCTAGATCTAGAACAGACTGTTTTGTTAAGGAGGTTTCTTTACCTACTTAGTAATGAAGATTGTCTTTAGTGTCTCTGGTTTCCAATTTTAGCATTCTTTTTCCTTTCTGTTCTGCCCCTGACCCCAAGTTCCAGTACACATCTTTTTGTGATGAGGAAAATATCTGCCATACCAATCATCTATACCTTAGAAAAATTTCAAGGCAAGATCTGTCTTTTGTGAACATACCTGCATCTTAAGGTTTTTATCAAACTTTGGAATAAAAGATATTGCATTATCACCTGGGCTCACCCCTACTAGGTTCAAAGTTCTCTTTGTACCAAGGCATAGGCATTCTTCTAGACATTCCAGATGGTCACTGTCCTTTCTACAATATTTAGTCTGACTTGCCCAAATGCTAAGGCCCAGGCTTCGAAGGACATTATGGCCAACAGGGAATGGGCATACTGGCAATAGTTAAAGCTAATTAAGCTCTTACTGTGTTCCAGACACTGTTCACATCACTGCCCGTGACCAATTCCATTAATCCCCCAAGCAACTCAATGAAGCAGGTACTATTATTATCACTCTATTTTACAGATGAGAAACCTGAAGCCAGAGAGGTTACCTTACATGCCAGGTCACACGTCCAGCAAGTGCTAGAGCCAAGGTTTATTCTGCTACATTGACACCAGAGCCTGCTTCCTGAAGCACTACATGATACTAACCTTGGAAACTGTCTCAGAACCAGGACTACGGGCCTAGCAGATCTGCACTCAAATCGTGTCTCTATCATTTCTCACCTGGTGACCTTGAACTAATTACCCAGCTTCTCTGAGCCTTGGTTTCTGCAGCTTGCTCATCTCATGGGGTTATCATATGGTATAAATAAGATTGTGCCTGGCTGAATAAGTCTGAACTTAAAAAATAATCAGTATCAACATTGTCAAGATGTCAGTTCTTCTAACTTTGATCTGTAGATCCAGTCAAAATCCCAACAAGTTATTTTTTGGATATTGTCAAACTGATTGTAAAGTTTATATGGAGATGCAAAAGACCCAGAATACTCAACACAATATTGAAGAAAAAGAAGAAAGTTGGAAGACTGACACTACCCAACTTTAAGACTTTCTATAAAGCTACAATAATCAAGACAGTCTGATATTGGTAAAAGAACAGACACATAGATCAATAGAACAGAATGCAGAGCCCAGAAATAGACCACATATAGACAACTGATTCTTGACATAGGAAGAAAGGCAATATAATGGAGAAAAGATAGTCTTTTCAAAATATGGTGCTGGAACAACTGGACATACACACGTAAACAAACAAAAAAAATGAATCTAGACACAGACCCTATACCCTTCACAAAATTAACTCAAACCAGATCACAGACCTAAATGTAACACAAAACTATAAAACCCCTAGAAGACAGCATAGAAGAAAATCTAGATTACTGTATGTATGGTAATGACTTTAGATACATCACCCAAGGCATGAAAGAAAAAATTGATAAGTTGGACTTCATTAAAATTAGAAACTTCTGCTTTGCAAAAGACATGATCAAGAGAATAAAAAGACATGCCACAGACTGGGATAAAATGTTTGCAAAAAACATATCTATATGATAAAGGACTGCTATCTAAAATACACAAAGAATTCTTAAAACTTCCCAATAAGAAAATGAATAATCTGATTTTTTAAATGGGTTATTAAAGACCTGAACAAACACCAAGCCAAAGAAGATATACAGCTGGCAAATAAGCATTTGGAAAGATTCTCGACATCACATGTCATTAGAGAATTGCATATTAAAACAACAATGAGGGGTGCCTGGGTGGTTCAGTCAGTAAGCAGTAAGAGTCCGACTCATGATTTCAGCTCAGGTCAAGATCTCAGGGTCTTGAGATCAAGCCCTGTGTTGAGCTCCATGTTCAGTGGGGAGTCTGCTTGAGATTCTCTCTCTACCTCTCCCTCTGCTGCTCCCCCCTCCCCACTCATGCTCTCTCTCTCTCTCAAATAAATAAATCTTAAAAAATAAATAAATAAATAAATAAATAAATAAATAAATAAATAACAGTGAGATACCTCTATCTACCTATTAGAATGGCCAAAATCCAGAACACTGACAACCGCAAATACTGGCAAGGACATGGAGCAACAACAGTTCTCATTCATTCCTGGTGGGAATGCAAAATGGTACAGCCACTTTGGAAGACAGTTTGGCTAGACATACTCTTCCCACACAATCCAGCAATCAACTCCTCGGTATTTACCCAAAGAAGTTGAAAATTTATGAAAATTTATTTATAAATTTTATGAGAATGTGTTCCCACAGAAAAACCACACAAGGATATTTATATAGCATCTTTACCATAATTTCCAAAATTTAGAAGCATCCAAGATTTCCATCAATAGGTGAATGGGTAAATAAACTGTAGTACATTCAGACCATGGAATATCATTTTCAGCTAAAAAAAAATTGAGTAATTAAGCCATGAAAAGACATGATAGAAACTTAAATGCTTATTACCAAGTGGAAAAAACCAACCTGAAAAGGCTACATACTATATGATTATAAATATATGACCTTCTGGAAAAGGCAAAACTATGAGACAGTAAAAGGATTAGTGTTTGCCAAGGGTTGGGAGAGATGGAGGGGTGATTAGGCAGAGCAGAGAGGATTTTTAGGGCAGTGAAACTATGCATGATACTACAATGATGGCTGTATGTCATTACATATTTGTCCAAACCCACAAAATATACAACACTGAGAGCAAACCCTAAAGTAAACTATGGACTCTGGGTGATAATGGTGAGCCAACGTAGGTTCTTAGATGCAAAAAATGTACCACTGTGGTGTTACATATTGATAGTGAGGGACGTTGGGGGCAGGGGCATACAGGAAATTTCTCTATTTCTATTCGATTTTGCTGTAAACCCAAAACTTCACTAAAAAATAGTCTATTTTAAAAGGGGAGTAATCGGACTCGGCTTGGAGGTCAAAACTGGAAAGATGGAGGGAGACGATTCTTCTCTGTTAATAATCTTCTGAGCCCAAGGTTCCAGAAAAGCACTTAGGGAGCAGACAATAGAAAGATAAAAGCCGAAGCTAGGTTGCTAGGAGCTACCCGGGCGCGCGTAGAGAAGAGAACTGACTGTGTCTGGGCTGACCAGATGTGCTGGGGACTGAGACTACTGAGGCCTCTCCTTCCTGGCCTGAGTCCCACCACAGAAGAAGTCCCTCCCTAGAGCAAGGTCTCCACCTCTCCCCCTTGCTAGAGCTTCCTGAATATATGAGAAGATGTAAAAGGGTACTAGTTAAACTCTTGTTGAATTCCTATAACAACAGCAGAAACAATATACATCACTTCAACACAAACCACTGAGGGGACTACAGGGATGAATGTTCTAAAAGAGCCAGGAACCAGGAAGCTCTGCTTCCTAGAATCAAGTCCAAGCCAATAGGTATGCTCGCCTGGTAGCCTCAAGCATATCACATGATTTAGAGGTGCTGCCAAAAACCTGGATTAATAAAAAATTAAAAAAAAAAAAGAAAGAAACCCAAAACAAAAAAGAATTAAATGGGAAGAGAGCGGGGAAAAGAAACCAGAACTTCTCCCCAGAACCACAGTAAAGGCATTTATTAGCCACATCCACTCTATGGTACCTTAGAAACAAAAGGTCGCCATCCCAATGCAAACAAACTTCTTTTCCGGCTGTGACTGCATTTCATAATTCTTGCACTTCCTAACGTGGAGCAGCTCCATCTGTGAGATCATTTGTTTTCCCAAGAACTCAGTTACAGAGCTTTGCCAATCATTCAAATCACAGGCGCTGGCCAGGAAAACTGTGTGAGGAAAGAAAAGCATTAAGCCCCTTACCGCTCCTCTCTTAGGTCAGCCAGAGCATCAGAATCCCATACGATTGTCTTTTCAAAAAGAAGAAGAAAAAAACACTATTCTTACAAAGATAACAAGTTCCAAATGTTGTCTTTTCTTAAAGGTATGTTTGTTTCAAATCATATGTTTTTAATCTATGAACAGCCTGAGTTATAATTATTCCAATTCTATACACTTTACAAAAGCCAAGAGATAACATGCAGAAGTGATGAATGTGTTATTGGTGATAGAGTCAATCTGTTGATTCAAGACATAAACAGAGTCACACGGAAAAAGAAGAACTGGTGAACAACACATCCAATTTGCATTATGCCTGCTCGTACAGAACAGTTTCAGGCCCTGCCATTGAGCAGCAAATGATCCCTGCTTTGTGAAAAGATTCCCGTGTTAGTCAATTATACCTTAGTGTGAATTTTAATCACTCTATTTGCATTTGAAATCTTACTTATAATTGGAAAGAAAAGGTTTCATCTGATTTTTAAGGGAATTTGAAACCGCAATGAATAGATGAAAGAGATCCGAAAACATAAGGAGCTGGGAAATCAGAATATGTTTAAGAAGAGAGGATTTACTAAGTGTTTCTAACTGAATACTATTGATGCTAACTAAGTGGTTCTTTAGAGTTACAATCAGAGATCTATTGCAGGATTTGTTTCTTTCCAGGGTCATCAAGCATCAGGCTCCAAAAAGGGGGTTTTGTTTATTTGTTTTGCTCTTGGTAAGTATACCATTTTTCAATGCATATTTTTAAATATAAAACTAAAACACAGTGATTGGGAAGACCTAGACTTATCTGATTTCACCACTGAGGTTTATGTCATTTCACTAATCACTAGATATAAAGTTACAGAACACATAAGCCCTGGATTTAGTGAAGTGCTATAACAATTAGACTCTCTTACTGAAATACCTTATCAGGACAACTTGCTGAAATAGGTATTTTAGAGATCTCGAAGAAGAAAGACCCAAAACATCGTCGAGATGGGACTCTGGAATCTTGGGGATCTTCTTCCCCTTTCCCTCAAACTTGGACCTCTCTTTCAGCTAAACTAGACCGCACTGACCATGCTGGAATCAGCTCAGATTTTTTTCGGAGGAAGTACTGCTTTTCTGCGAAGACAGGAAACAGATACTATAAAATGGGGGGTGGGCGGAGGGAAGTCTGGGGGGTCAGTGAGTAATCTCACCTAGAATGGAAGTAAAAGATTACATGATAATTTTCTCTTCTGATTTAACTCAAGCCTAAAGTTCACCCTGGACGATGAAGGGTCTGGCCCACTCTTATTTACAAATGCACTTCTGATAGGCATTCTGGCATAGGAAGCCCAAACTTGTGTCTTTTTTTCATTCTACTAGCCAAAACCACAGTTGTGAAAAGAGAAATCGATAGTTAATTGAAAACCTTTTTAGGAATCAATTTTACTTCAAGATTGTTACAATCTTAGTGTATTTCCAGATTGAGCTTAAAATATATCATATCTCACAGAGTGTAATAGAGGAAATGAGGTTGATAAATGAATACTCCTTGATATGAACCCTCAATCCTCCATGAGAAGAAGAAACCTGACTCATGTTGCTCGTCAACATAATAACCACAGCCTGATGCTAAGCATCACATTTCCATACGAATTAGTCTGTTCTCTGGGAAAGAAAGGGACGTAATTTGTAAATACGTGTTCTACAAGAAAATCAAACCATTAATTAAAGTGAGCTATCTTCCCATCCTGACACTAGATGACTAAAATAAACACTAAAATGCTCCAATAAACTGCATGCAATGTTGAACCAATTTCTGAAATTACTACAAAAATTTTATTTTATTCCTACATAAATACTAGTAATATGTATTGAATACCTCCCGTATGTAGAATACAGTCTTAGAGAATGCCACATTTCAGAGGGAACATAAAATACAGCCCTTCCTAGAGCCAGCAATAAAATCATACACACCCAAAAATAAACATAAAAGTTACCAAACCCCTTAGTAATTCTGACCTATTGGAGAGAAATAGTTCCTGAATTCAGCACAATTTTTCTGCTATAGAATATACATAAACAAATAAATTTTAAGGCTATGTCTCCTGTGGCTGTTGGGTTAAATGTTATTTAGTAGAAAATCTGCACTCCATAACAGATTTGAATAACTTGTAACATACCCCAATTATCTGCCTGTTAGCTTAAGTTTACATGGAATTCAATCGTGTGTATGTATGTGAAAAGCCTTCCCAAAACGGTGAAGAAGCAGCTTTCTTAAGTAGGTAATTATTTCCTTTTAATAATTTCTGTAAATTTTACTTTGCTAATAATATCTCCTTCTTACTAATAGCTCAGAAGCAAATATAAGTTTACTAATTATAATTATCAAATTTCAAACTACTGGAACTCTGTTCAATAAATTGCAATTTGCATAAAACTCACATGTAGGAGTAACTGCCAACTATAGGAATAACAATAACAACTAAACTTTTCTTCTTATTATGTCCAGCCACTATTCTTATGTGTAGACTGATCTCATTGAGTCATCAAAACAACATTTTCAAGAAGGTATTCTACTAACCCCATCTTTATTTTTTTAATTATTTTTTAAAAGATTTTATTTATTTATTCGACAGAGATAGAGACAGCCAGCGAGAGAGGGAACACAAGTAGGAGGAGTGGGAGAGGAAGAAGCAGGCTCATAGCGGAGGAGCCTGATGTGGGGCTTGATCCCATAACGCCGGGATCACGCCCTGAGCCGAAGGCAGACGCTTAACCGCTGTGCCACCCAGGCGCCCCAGTGTTTTAAATTATTTTTTGTTATTATGCTCATTTAGCCAGCATATAGTACATCATTAGTGTTTGATGTACTGTTCAACGATTCAGTAGTTGCATATAACACCCAGTGCTCATCCCAGTACGTGCCCTCCTTAATACCCATCCCCTGGTTACCCCATCCTCCCACCCCTCTCCCCTCTGTAACCTCAGTTTGGTTCCCAGAGTCCAGAGTCTCTCATGGTTTGTCTCCCTCTCTGATTTCTTCCCACTCAGTTTTCCCTCCCTTCCCCTGTGGACCTCCACACTATTCCTTATGTTCCACATATGAGTGAAACCATATGACAATTGTCTTTCTCTGCTTGACTTATTTCACTTAGGATAAACCCTTCAGTTCCATCCATGTTGATGAAAATGGTAGATATTCATCCTTTCTGATGACTGAGTAATATTCCATTGTATATGTGACCCACATCTTCTTTATCCATTCATCTGTTGAAGAACATCTCAGCTCCTTCCACAGTTTGACTATTGTGGACATTGCTGCTATGAACATTGGGGTGCATGTGCCCCTTCTTTTCACTATGTCTGTATCTTTGTGCCCCCATCTTTAAACAAGTGAGAACTAGCAGAGTCTGGGAGTTTACACAGTATGTTATACAGCCTGCCCTCCATGTGAGAGATGCAAACTGGTATTATCTTCATTTGTCACTTTAAGGCGTAGTCTCAGCACATTTAAATAAGAAGTGAGTGCCTGTGAAAAACACCACTGAAACACTTTTTGCTAGTATCTACAAACAGAATCTGATTTTAGACAATAACACTATTACTTTCTGTTCTATTTATCATTTCCATACTATGATCAACCTAGAAGAACATATCCCTGGAAATAGCCTGACTCAGGGATGACCTTCTTGACAACAGCATCATTGTTTGTGCAGTCTCCCAGCCTCGAAGAGCCCTCCTTCTTAATACCCACGGTGTCCTTTTCTTTCCTCCTATTCTCTGTTGTCACTCTGGTTCTTGCAGTCACAGCCCCATGCGTGGACCATCCCAGCAGGATTCTCCTGGCTTCTCTGTTCAAACCTCCCTTTGCTTACCTATTTTCTGTCTATTCTTTTCTAATTACTGTTTCTCTCTCCAAACCCTACAAGCCAAGTTTTCAAAGGTAATCTGCCCTGGTTTCCTCCCAATTCCTTCCCACTCCCTACACTCTTGTCCCTGTCCCCATCTTAGTTTTTTCTCAGGCTCCTTTGTGTCTATTGTTCCTCCTCCCACCTTTAAATATGAGTGTTTCCCAGACCCTATCCTGGCTTACCGCTCTGCCCACTCTATACACATCCTGGCCCAGTTCACCCACGTATGCCAGTAACTAACTCACATCCAACCTCAACAAGACTCCTCTATCTGGATGTCTGATAGTTTCTTCACACTCATGATTCCCATCTGTCTGATCCTGCTTCTTCTCCTATGTCCCCCATTTCAGGTAATAACATCTTCTAAAGAATCCAAAGCATTCATATCAGTCCTGACCTCTGCAGATTTCTCCTCCCAAATAGCTCAATAATCCATCCCCTCCTCTCTATGCCCACGATGACTTAACTAGTAGGTACTAGCAACAAGCCTCACCTGGACTATTACAATAGCCTCCTAAAAGTTTCCCTATCTCCAGTCCTGTCCCTGGGAACACCATCCTCCACACTGACACTGGATTGTTTCCTAACATGTAAAGCCTGATCATAACAACCTTTTGCCTAAAAGCTTCTGATGGCCTACCATCACGTGCCCTGCCTCAGCAGCATTCCTATCACTTCCCATGGTACACGCTACATTTTCACAGAACCAAATCCATGTAGCATCTCTAATGTTTTCAGTGATTTGTTTATGCTGTTCCTCCTACATGGAATGCCCTCCCCATTCTTTGCCCTGTGTACCCGGAGAAGACTAGCAGTGGGTCAGGGAAATCTTCCTGAAGGAGGAGAAAGATACCTTTCTAACACAAGAAGCATGAAGTGGAGCACTACACACAAAGTCCTGGACACCCAGCCCAGGTCAGCACAAGTTAAACCCTCCTTACACAATTATGGTTTCAACTGACCCTTTGCATAAACTATTTTGTTCTGAAAACTATCTTTTATGTGCCCATTTTACTGCCATGTTTCTAAATTCCCTGGAGACAGACCGTGGTTAAGGCCACTTCATGTTCCTGCCATCCACCCCAGTACAGCACTTGACACATGGGAAATATCCAATAATTGCCCAGTGATATAACCTGAAAACATCCATTGACAGCAACAGTCTGAAACAAGTCCTTTCACCTGTCTGTCCTCTGTTTGTGAGAAGTCAATCTAGGGGAACCTGGGTGGCTCAGTCAGTTGAGCGTCGGACTCTTGATTTCAGCTCAGTTCATGATCTCAGTGTCATGAGATCGAGCCCCATGTCGAGCTCCACCCTAGTTGCATAGTCTGCTTGAGATTCTCTTTCTCTTTACCTCTGCCCCCACTCACCCTTGCTCTCTCACGCTCTCTCTCTCAAATAGATAAATCTTAAAAAAAAAAAAAAGTCAATCTAATGATTATGACCCTTGGGCATCATGTTTATGAGAGAAAAAATGTGCATTTGTATTTGGATAAAAGGCAAGGTTGAACGGCTAAGGTTTCACTCCCTGGCCTCTCTACATACATTAACTCACTTTATCCGCACAACAACCTTCAAAGTAGAGCTATTGTTGTTATCTCATAGGTAAGGATGTTGAGGCACAGAGAGGTTCTATAGCAGCTCATTAGGAGAAAAGTCAGGAACAGACGCATGAAAACCTGCTCAACATCACTCATCACCAGAGAAACACAAATCAGAACTATGATGAGATATCACTTCACACCTGTCAGAATGGCTAAAATCAACAACACAAGAAACAACTGGCATTGGCAAGGGTGTGGAACCCTCTTGCACTGTTGGTGGGAAAGCAAAATGGTGCAGCCACTCTGGAAACAGTATGGGGCTCCTCAAAAAGTTAAAAATAGAACTACCCTAGGATTCAGCAACTGCACTACTATTTACCCAAAAGATACAAAAATACAGATTTGAAGGGGTACATGCACACCAAAGTTTGTAACAGCATTATCAACAACAGCCAAATTATGGAAACAGCCCAAAAGTCCACTGACTGATGAATGGATAAAGACAATGTGGGGGTGTGTGTGTGTGTGTACATATATATATACTCAGTGTGCATGTGTGTGTGTGTGTATATATATATATATATATATACATATATATATATAATGGAATATTACTCAGTCATCAAAAAGAATGAAATCTTGCCATTTGCAATGACATGGACAGAGCTAGGGCGTACTATGCTAAGTGAATTTAGTCAGAAAAAGACAAATACCGTATGATTTCACTCATGTGGAATTTAAGAAACAAAACAGATGAACATGGGGGGAAAAGAGAGGTAAATCATAAAACAGCTCTTAACTATAGAAAACAAACTGAGGGTTGCTGGAAGGGAGGTGGGGGGTGGGTTAAATGGGTGATGGGTATTAAGGAGGACACTTGTGATGACCACTGGGTGTTGTATGTAAGTGATGAATCACTAAATTCTACACCTGAAGCTAATATTACACTCCATGTTAACTAACTGGAATTTATTTTTTTTTCTAAAGATTTTATTTATTTATTTGACAGAGAGAGACAGCCAGCAAGAAAGGGAACATGAGCAGGGGGAGTGGGAGAGGAAGAAGCAGGCTCATAGCAGAGGAGCCTGACGTGGGGCTCGATCCCATAACGCCGGGATCACGCCCTGAGCCGAAGGCAGACGCTTAACTGCCGTGCCACCCAGGCGCCCCTAACTAACTGGAATTTAAATAAAAACTTGAAACTACAAAAAAGAGAGAGAGAGAGAGAAGCCAGGATGCGGAATCAGGCAACTGGGTTCCAGAGGCTCTGCTCTCCCCAGGGTTTCAGGGGGCTGCCAGACGGGCCAGGGCAACTGCGAAATAGTCACAATACTACTGACAGTTTTAATCCAAAATTCTGCTAGCTATAAAGCACTCAAACCCACCCCCCAAAAATACACCCTTATCTTAAAAAAACCAACATGAAAAACATATAAAAATAAAATTATTATCTTTAAATAATAATTTCTGCTGAAATAATAAATTTCTGCTGAAGAACTTAAATCAAGAATGTATCCTCTTCCACATTTTATTGATCATAGTTAATAACTTTAAGAGGCAAAAAATTGACCCCTTCAGTAGACTGTAGGAATAAGCTTCCATTATAATGAGATTAGAAGCATTATCAGACTTATAAAAATGAATGGTTTCATAGGATAATTATTTGAAGAATTTTTAACACATGGCCTCCATCTCCTGCACGTCCTTGTTTCCTAGAGTTCCTGCCACCACCAGTCCAGGCAGCTGAGTGCTCCAACCTCATGCCCTCAGAGTTGAATTGCTACTGCAAAGGTGGAGAAAGTTACAGATCAGGGTGATTTTTTAAAATTTTCGCCCATGAAAAACCATACATATATAATATATATGTAAGCCATAAGGTTTATAATAAAATTACTACAATGGACCCAACGTGCAGTGATCTGGACTTAGTTTTCTAGTTTCAAAATACGATTATGAATCTTTAAAAGAAACAATGGCTTTGTGAGGAAGGCTTTTGAGCTGAAAAATCCTGATTTTTTTGCACTGTTTGAGTCCCGGTTTGAACAATAACCACAGAAGTAATACCGGTTATAATGAGTTTGTCAGTCCAAACTCAGTATAGATTCCATCAGGCAAGACTAGAGAAGAATTACAGGGGCAGCAAGAGTTAGACTCTAAGGACAACTTCTTAGAATTCTTGGGCTTATGTCCCCCACCTGTTTAGCTACAATGGGTGGAGTTATAGAACACCCCAACAAGTTTGGGAGTCCAAGAGTTCCTCCATGGAAGCCTGGAAAATTACGGCATGAACTGGGGAAAGAGGCAGAAGGAAAATTTGAATGGACTGAGTTTTAACCTAACATGACTATATCTGCCTGGCATTTTCTAAGATTTCACTGTCTGCAAAGATGTAGATGGAGAGATGGAGATAAATTCAAGTGACAGGAAACTAAAGACAGTTACTCTTTTTGTACACCTGAGAATGTGACTAAGACATGTGCAGTTATAATATACAATGGTAAAATATTTTTTGAATTTCATTCTAGAGACATATACACACCACTTGGGAATATTAAGTGATATGTGTAATGGATCAGGCTAACAAAGCAAATCAATCTAAATATCTCCACCTTTTGTTAATGCTTTTGTCTGGGAAAGGAGCTAAGGGCTGGTTTGTTAACCAACTATTGAGCACTGTGGGTATGGAAAGTTAGAACTATCTACTCAATCTATCTGTCACCAATATATTAATAGAATCTTTGAAGTGCTTTCCAACACTGGCATTCCATAACTCAGCTATCTACTGCTCAGGAGGGAAATTAAGCATTTCGGGAAAACTCTCTGAGCCCACTCAGTGGCATTTACTCCTCACAGTTAATGCAGGAAAGAGGTGAAGACCTCCTCTATTCCACACATCACGGGCTCACAGCTACCTATTCTGAACCAACATCATTCTTTCTGCTTGTAAGACCACTTAAGATTCCCATCTTATTACAAAACTATGAAAACAAAACAACAACAACAACAACAACAAAACCAGAGGGAAATAAAACACAGACCCTAAACATTTCCAGCCAATCCACCTCTACACATAGACATGCTCACAATATGAAACTTCAGACAATGAACAGTCAACCCTTAAATGAGTTTGGCCTTCTGAGTGTGCTTTGCTAGAGTCCTCAGATACTGGCCTGTCACTTTAAAAGAAGGATATGATTGTGTGCAGTCATGTAACACTGTGTGCATGCTTAAATGTATTGTTCTTACAAATTTCTGGAGCTCAGGCACCCATAACTTCACTTTGTAACCCATGTGTGACAACGTGTGAAGAGTTGTGGAGGGCTTGAAATCAGAAAAATTGGAGTTGAAATCCCAGGCAGCCACTGACCTAGAAAAACTTACACTCTAGAAAGGATGACAGATATATACCACAAAATTTCAATACAGTGCTATGAGTGCTTTGACAGACATAAACACATGATGTTATGAGAGCAGAGGCAGAAGTGTTGGGGGCAGGAGGGTGTCAAGAAATGAGTCTTACAGAGAGGATGCCTGAGCCAAGTCTTAAAAGAGAAGTAGGAGCCTGCCAGGCAAAGCAAAGTGCTTATTAACTGCTGAACAAGGAAGATCAGTTACACCATCCACACGGCTACACGAGGAAAGCACACATCATCAATTGCTGTGAAACAGGCATGAGAATCAATCCTGAAGAAGTGTGTATCTGGTGCTTTTGATGAAAAGTATAGTAGAGATCTCAGGGGGCAAGATGAAAGATCAGAGAGACCTATAGGTATAAGAACCTTGTCTCTCCACACCATCCATCCGCTTAAACTATTTTTATTGGACAGAACTGAAAGAAACATTGTTGGCAAATAAAATACCTACCAGAACATTCTGGACTGCTTCATGCTGCATATATACTTGAACTTTGACCTGTACAGCACAAATCCATATTCAAGTGGTTAAGGGGCCATATAAGATGAGCGCTTGTTATGAATGAAACTTTGGTGATTACATCAGCTACACTAACCCAGAACAGCTGACAATTATTGCCAATATCATGCGTTCAGCAATCAGCAACATCTTTGGTACAGATGTCAGGGAAACCATCGTGCCAATTACGCTGTAATGATGAGAGTAGAGAGCCTGGCTAGGGAATTCTCATTTCATGTCTTCTTTGAAAAAGCATCTCTTAAAAGAGGGCAATATACAATATATACAGTGTATCCTGTCACTCTTTTTGGCTTGAGCTGCACTCCTTTTGACTCTGTGGATCGTTGAACTTTCTGATCTTGGAGTTGGGATGGTATAAGCTACAGGGTTTTGGCACACACAAAGCCCACTACATTCCTGAATGCTCAAGACAGCTTTACAATGTCTTAAGCTACATCTGAGCAAACCTGTTTCTTACTGTCAGTCTTTCTAAATATTTTCTCTACAAAGGACGCAAAGAGAAAAATATTTGTTAGTTAATCAGAACCCATCTAAATTTCGCACAGTTAACTGAGTGATTCTTTCTGCATTCCACTTTTAGAAAAAATAAAATAGAGAGTAAAAGACAGTGTTTTACATGAAAATAGGCAATGAATGCCCTGGGGTCAGTGCAGACTTAAATTCTTCTCTTACATCTTCTGTAATGGCAGTACTTTGCAATTCACCCACTTTTTCTCAGGAAATATTCACCAAGCACCTACTGTATGCTAAGAACTGTTCTGAATGAGAGTAAATGTTCATATAGGTGACTTCAGACACAACATTTTCAATCATTAGAGAAAAATTAGCTTTTGCTTACTATATTAAACTTACCAAGGTTGAGAAAGTGTTCAAATAAGATTTTCATCAATAAGGAAACAAAAATGGATTGTCAAGCCTCAGTTAATCAGATAATTCTATTTTAAGCACCCAATTCTACCACCCATGAATGCTTTTGGTAATTCCAGGACTTTTTAAATTTGAATAACTGTATAGATCAAGGGGCATTAGATTAAGCAAAAGGTTTTAGTTTCTGGCCAAAATAAATTAACGCAAGACTATAGAAGAATGGGGAAGAAGGAATCATCACAAGGCAGATCTTCAGATTATGAAGGTGATATACCTTCACAGAGCTGTGTAAATTTAGACCCTAAGCACACTATTGCTGCCAGAAACTGCTTCCAATAGAAAATTTTATAGGCATTTTAAAGTCTCATGGGTGAGTCCCTGGAAATATCACAGTTGGTCAAAAAACATATGTGTTTCAACTCTTTCTAACTTGCTTTGGTGTTAGCTTATAAAAACTCATAGGTGTATATTGGACTCATTAAACTGAGGGACTCATAAGCACTGGCTCGATCAGGGCAGGGTGCTGACAGGCATTATACATTATGCAAGCTTCCCCACATCATTCTGCCAACCTGCTTCCATTTTAATCCAAAACATTCCCAGCTTGTCAAATACTAGGCCTCCCTGGAACATATAAAACCAATCATGCCACCTCATGCAAAGGTTCTCTGATGTGGACAAATTTCCACTGGAGACTATAAGGAACCTATGACCACATTTTCACATGTTACTTCAAATCAATACAAAATCCTCTCTTCAGAGCTATTATAACAGTAAAGCAGTAACCTAGGGAAAGCAGGCAGATGATGAAGTCCAAAGCATGCAGCTTGACAGTTGTCAAACACCAGATGTATTCATCGGTGAATAAATCCAGTGAATATTCATGAATCAACTATAGACATTTCATTTAAAACCCACTGGGGGTGAAGATGTTATTTATTTATTTATTCATCATTTATTCGTTTATTTGTTATAGTTTTAGAGTGTCCCAGAACTGTCAAGATCATACTGAAGCTGAATGCAAAAAGATACTTTCAAATCTCCAAATTTTCTAAAGAGGCCACAGAGAGAGCTAACATAAAATACACTTTCATGTTGACAAATTGGCGTGTCAAGACAATTAGCCTCTTTGTAGCAAGATGGTGGGCAGATGCATAGAAGAATCATGAGTCTGATTGTTCTACAAAAGTCAATAAGGCTGAGTCTCCAACATAGCTAATATGTCAAAGAAAGAAGAGATAAGAGTTGAAAATCTATGGAAAAGAGCCAGGCAAGAAACACACATGGAAGCATGCTGAATTGTGGTTAAAAATAGTATGAGTAAACTTTGTTCTAAGACACGTGTGGAGCTGGAATCAACACACCCAAGAAGAGTGATTATGAGCCATAAATAAGAGGTTTATGACAACCTGAACAATAAAAGCCTAGTGAAGAGGTGACTTCCTTATGATGGAAAGGGAGTTCTCTGCAAACCTCACGAAAAGAAGTCAAGAGAAGAAGAAGAGATCTGAATTCAGTAGAGGATCCTGAAGAATGATGAAGTAAAAGAAAAAAAAGAAAAAAAGAAGAATAGTGGTGTGCTTCCTTTAATTAAAAAAAAAAAAGACAGGAATGTTACCAAAAATTTAAATCAACTTAACTAATATCTAGAAGAGGTTGGAAGAATATTTACTGGCCACCGTATATCTGAAAATGTGCTCATTCATGTCACTGATTATTTGTGCTTAGTGTAGATCAATATCTAAGTTAGGTGAGTCTAAAGATAGGAATGTGTAAAATGTTTGGAGAGCCCAGAGGGAGAATTATGCCAGGTCAATTTAGTTTTCTTCTTCAATAGATAGATCATGTCAAAAAGGAAAAAACAAAAAACAAGAGTTCCAGAGAATCTGATTTTTCTAAATATGACATTCTTATGAATAAACGAACAATATATGGTCTAGTTCATATTTTAATGTGTGAGTACACAATCAACTAGAGGACTAAAACCAAAATTTGGTTACACTCAACATCAACCTAAGGGTTGTCATTGAGTGAGATGGTTGACATTCATTTATGGCTTTATCAGCCACTTGCTTGGCAGGATAAACAACACAATGTCACTGGAACATTCAGCAACAAATCGGGAACTCTATAAAAAAACGGGAATAAAATTTGGTGATCTCAAGGTACCTGGCTAAAACCAAAATGATGTTCTTTAGGAATGCTTACGGATTAACAACAAATACAAAATTGGGTTAGGCAAAGATTTCTTAGATATAACATCAAAGGCATGATTTGTAAATAAATAAATAAATAAGCACACAAAATTAAATAGACTGCAACATTTTTTAAATTTCTGCTCTTCGAAAGACAGTCTTAAGAGAGTAAAAGACAAGCCACAGATTGGGAGAAGGACATTTGTAAATCATATATCTGATAAACATCTTGTGTTTAAAATATATAAAGAACTCTCAAAAGAACACAATAATAAGAAAAGGAATAACCAAATTTTTAAAAATGGACAAAAGATATGAATACATACTTCACTAAAGAAAACATATTGATAGCAAATGAGATGAAAAGATGTTAACCATCATTATCATTAGTCATTACGGAAATGCAAATTAAAACCATAACACGATGCCACTAAACACCTCACAGAATGTCTAAAATTAAGAAAAGTGAACAGAAGAGGTGCTGGTGAGTATGTGGATGAAATGAAACTCTCATATGTTGCTAGTAGGTACATTAGATTTGTACCCATTTTGGAAAACAGTTTGGCAATTTCTTAAAAAGTTAAACATATATTTACCATGTGATCCAGTCATTCCAATCCCTAAGTACACTAATGTTTATAGCAACTTTATTTGCAACAGCCAAAACTGGAAATAATCCAACTGGCCAGTTTAGATAAAGAAATTGTGGTATATCCATTCAATGAAATGCTCAGGAATAAAAAGGAATGAACTGTTATACACTACAACATAGATGAATTGCGAAATAATTATGCTGAGTGAAAGGAGCCAAAAAAAAAAAAAAGGAATACCTATTGCATAATTCCATTTATACAAAATTCTCTAAAATGCAAACTAATCTAAAAATGACAAAGAGCAGACCTGTAGTTGCCTGGAGACTTGGGAGATGGGAGCTGTGGGTCATGAGGAGGGTAGAAAGAAACAGCAAGAGGGAAGGATTATAAAAAGACACAAGAGAACTCTGGGGAATAGTACATATGTTCATTATCTTGATTGTGTTGATGGTTTCACTGTTGTATGTATACATATGTTGAAACATAAAATTAAACATATTAAAGTTATATAATATATTATATGTTGATTATACCTTGGTAAAATGGTTAACAAACACACATACATAAAATAAAAGTTAAGGAGTAATTCCAAATGAAGAAAGAAAAGAGCTGCATAATAATGGATAGCTCAGTGTATCTACATACCATTTTTATACTATTATTGTCAGAAAGGCAACATGGTATTGTTGTGCAAAAGTTGGCAAATAATCTTTCCATTGTAACAGTACTGGTCATACCCTTATTCAAGCACAGAGGTTGATCTAAGGTCCATATTTGAAAAATGACAGAGTGAAATTCAGTAGAAAATCTATTCATTGCATATGTAATTGGCCAACTAAGAAGTACAAGCTTGGATTATTGAAATTTTCTAATTAACAGCTACTAATTTCACCATTTCAAAATTCCCTTTCTGCTGAGTAGCCACCTCCGTTAGCAAAATCTCAATTCCAGTTCCACTATTTTTCCAACATGTTTGGCAATTAAAACCATCTCAGGTCCTGTATTAAGCTTTCTTTTCTCTCCAGTTCTAGCTGGACTTTTGATTCCAACTGCTTGGGTTGGCGAGGTGGGGAGTGGTCTCCTCTCCCATTCTTCTCTGTTACTTCCCTCCTTGCTTCACTCCTCCAGCACATGGTCACTACAAAAGCTTCCATGGTGAGTCCTGGGGGAGGTTTGACACCTCTTGCTTCAGTGGCCAAAAATCATAGATAGGAAGTCCACTGTCCCTTTTGCTGGTTCCTTTTTGCTGCTTCTTTCACCATGGCAGGCAGCCAAATGCTGACTCTCATGGGGGTGCACCTGTTGTTCTTCAGAGGGGATTCAGTGACCTTTCCTTGCATAGTGCCCCCCAGGTGAGAAGACTGCTGAGGCTCTGCAGTTCTGCCTCTTATTCCCCACCACCATCCACAAAAATGGGTGGTCCAATCCATACCCACTTGGGACTTAGGTCCCCTCACCAAACGGACATCACTTTTAGAGGCTTCTACTAAAACTAAGCCTACCTAAGCTCATTCTCTACGTGAGGTCTACATTTGACCATAAAGAACTCCCAGATTTCCTTGTCAAGTCAAATAATGGGAAGGCAAACAGGGAACTCCCCTGCACCTTATCCCAGAACTCCCTCTCTCTTCTGCCATTTCTTTCCTACTACTTTTCCTCACAGCAGTGTCACACATTCTGATGGTTTGGGGTTTAGGGGCACAGTAACTTTCAGAGAGGAAACTATTACCCATTCCTAACTATAGAGAGAATAATATTCTGAACACCCCCCCAACACACACATCTTGTAAACAATCAAAGGAACAAATCAAATGCTCCCTCTTCTACGAGGCAAAGAGAGGAGAAAGATACCATTACCTCTTGACTAATTCTGCATTCTACCCAAGATCATCTTCTGTGCCCACTCACCCTCTTCTACCTTTTCTTGATAAAGATCTCAAAACTGTTGAGTCTCTCTCAGTGGGGGAGGGTAGGGAGACACACATGAAGGAGCAAGTCTTCTTTGGACCTGGCCTGAGAGAATTCAGTAATTGTTCCCAATGGGGCAGCAGGGCAAGGGAGGAGGGCTCCACTGTAACGCCTGAGCTACTGCTGGATGGCTTCCAGGGAAGAGGTTTTCCATCAGTCCTTACACACATACCACACGAATCTACTTTTTTTTTAAGATTTTATTTATTTATTTATTTATTTATTTATTTATTTATTTATTTATTTGAAAGAGAGAGAGGCCAAGCAGGGGGAAGGGTAGAGGAGGAAGCAGACTCCCTGCTGAACATGGAGCCTAAAGTAGAGCCCAATCCCAGGACCCTGAGATCATGACCTGAGCCAAAGTCAGGCATTTAATGACTGAGCCACCCAGGCACCCCATGAATTTACTTTTTACAGAACCCTCTGTGGGGTGCTCCAAAGAATTCCAGAGTGCATGGGTACAGGGCCTGACAAAGGGTATTCAAGTAGCTGAAAAATCATAATGGTAACGTAGAACAAATTCCATAAAGAGCCACAGATAAGGTCAAGGATAAATTGTACTGCACTAAGCACTGTTCAGGAATTATCACCTATACTTGAAATGAAAGAAGAGATTTCCTCCAGTTGTGGGATCATGAAGACATTGGCATTTGTTCTGAGCCTTGAAGAGAATGAAGAGTTTGAACTTGTAGACATAGGTGGGGAGGCAATTAGAGGTGAGGAAATTTTTTGGAGACAGTAAATCACAAGGGATAACTTATTAACTATCTTTAAGTACAATGTTTCTCAACTTCCCTGATTATAGGAATCACTAAGGATGCTTGTTAAAAATACAGATTCCTAGCTCCACCCCAGACTTCCTGGATCAGATCCAGAGAAATACACAAGGAATCTGAATTTTTAACTCATGCCTACTGGGTGATTCTTATGATGAAGCAAATTTGGGAAGTACTAATGAAAGATCTGAAGTCTACTTTGAGTGAGAAATGAAACTATTACCTATCTTATTGGACAGAAAGGAACAACAACAGCAAAAAAGGGTTCTCTGTAAAAGTTTGGTGTGGAATAAGAAAGACTCTAATTAAAGGTTTCTAAATACTGCAATAGGCTTTTATGAGAGTTGGAATCTCCATCCCTGAAAAGCTTTTAAAATGGAGGAAATCACTATTTGCCCTAGAGGTGCTGGCTCTGGGGAACTGGCAGAGGATTGAGTTATTTGGGGATCATATGGGGGTTGTGAGAAATTGAAACGCACCCAAGCAAGAATGAATGGAAACAGTTTATTGTGAGAACACTAGGGAATCTCAAGGAGACCAAATAGAGGAACCAGAGCTGGGCCTTAGGGAAAGTGGAAAGTCACCAGGCACCTTTGATCTCTCTCTCTTTGGGACCAAATACTCTCTTAATGCTGTACGTCTCTCTGTACAGATGTTGAATTATCTTCTCTCCTCAAGCCAGCTTCTCAATTTAATTATCCACTTATCAATGGCAACCTCATCGTCAATTCAAATGATTCCTCATATACTCAGAGTGAAGGGTATAGTCTCCATGCCCCAATTCCATATTTCTCCAGGTGATAAAATCTGATTAGTCCATATTGAGTCACATGCCCACACATGATCTAATCACTTACGACTAGGGGTATTTCTTTTTGGCACTCTGAGAATGTAGTTGGGAGAAACATGAAACTCTCACAGAGGAATAGGTCAAACGAATCTTCTGTTGCCTTAATTTTATATTTTGCTCCAAAAACAGTAATGTTCTTACATGAAAGCCTTATTCTTTTAAGAATTATCCCTCTTAGCTTCATTTTGAAACTCTTATGTAAGAACCACCTATTGGAATGGCAAGAAGAAGTATTTGTAAACAATGAGTAATCTGGCCTGGTTTCAGAATCTTCCGGATAATATGAATTCTCATAAAAGAATTTCTATGCCTACAAATGCAACACAAGAAGCATTTTGCTGAAATTCCTCAAACCTTTATGCTAATTAATCTCCATCATTTTAAAACCTATGTGCTTCAAAATAAATTGCAATGTATGTGTTTCTAATTAATTTTCACTTAATTCATCTCTATACTGACCAAGTTATCTGCAGTCCAGAAATCTTTTAAAAAGCTGTCACAGTCCTTTCCCTATGAACAAGAAGACTGACTTTCACCCTCAGTATATGGAACTTGAACCCCATAGTGCCTCAGCTTGAGTTTGGTTGGTTAATCTGGTCCCCAAGTGATACAACACTAAGTTTACTCAACATTAAGTTGTTCTTGGTTTTAGGAGAAAAACTGTTCTCCTTGTCTCCTGTGGCTAAGAGATGTGAAAGAAGAACAAGACCACCAAACTGAAATGTAATTCTATCCAGAAGTTCTTGTAACACCATTAAGTGGAAGAGGGGAGCACATTCTATCCGCTCTGCAGCCTCCTCCCAGTAGTGTTCTCCCTCCTAGTGAGGCACTCTCATCCAGAATATGAATTACCATTGCCCAGTTTATGGCATTCTACTTTCACAAATAGGCTCACTTTAGCATCTCCCATTACTTTGAGGCTCCAGTAGAGGACTAGGTAGGAGGAAAGCTCTTTGCTTTATTAAAACATTCCACCTAGGAAACCAGCCAAGGAAACTGAATAAATAAAAGAGCAGAAACAAAGGAGATGTTCAGTGGAAGGAAGGAAGGAAGGAAGGAAGGAAGGAAGGAAGGAAGGAGAAAGAAAGAAGGGAGGGAGGGAAGAAAAGAAGGGAGGAAAGGGAGGGAGGGAAGAAAAGAAGGGAGGAAAGGGAGGGAGGGAGGGAAGGGAACTGCATTTGTTGCAGTCTGACCCAAAAGGCTTTGAGAGGCTATCAGATAAGTTGCCTGTTCCAGAGATTCCACCAGTTTTCCAGAGTTCTCCTCACTTGTAATCAGGGCTAGCGCTGAACACAGATGTACAGACTCTTCAAAAGAATCCATTTGCCACTAAGAAAGTGCCATTATGAACGTTATACTACGAAAATTATATACTATGAATGTATGTATTTCTAGGGGAGAATATAAGGAGATGAGTTAAACAGCAACTGTGCCTAGTCCAAGGGCCTAAAATACCCGGACCACTCTTCCCTCCCTCATCTGCTCTTTCACTTTATAGATTTGCCTAATTTGAGTTTATCATATAAAAAGAATCATACAATATGTGTCTTTTTGTGTCTGGGTTCTTTCACTTAGCATAATTTTTTCAAATTGTGCCGTGCCTCAGTACTTCATTTCTTTTCATGCCTGAATGATAGTCCATTTTATGTATGTACTACATTTTGTTTATCCATTTACCTATTGATGGTTGCTTGGGGTGTTTCTACCTTTTGGCAATATGAACCATGTTGCTATAAACACTCATGTACAGGTTTCAGAAAAATGAGAACACCATTTATTGCAACCCTCAGAAGAAGAGGACAAACATATTTAAGGTAGCAACTCAGCACCATTCTTCCACAAGCTGCAAGGTGTGCAGTAGTACTGACTTAAGAGATGCCCGGACCCAGTGAAGTAGAGAATCTGGATATTTTCTTAGCCACATATCGAAACGGAAAACTCCAGGGGCTGATAGTAGCCCCTGAACACACTTAACGGGGAGCCTATTCTCCATCCAGATAAAATCGATGGGGATGAAGCTGACCACACTTCTACCAAAAATAAAGAAATGCTGTGGCCAACTTCAGAGATGTCTGAACAGGGGTATTTTCAATGATTAATGAATTAACATCACTGAGAAGTAAGTGCTTATGATCATAGGCCTAGAGGAAGACATAGGGTGGGGGTGGGAAGAAGAATCAGAACCATGGTCTATTATTTTTCCATGAAACTTGTTTTTCTTTTTCTTTTTCTTTTTCTTTTTTTCTTGAAAGGACTGCACAGCTGTTGGAATTGTGTGAACATTTTGGGACTGTCAAACCATCATCTGACTTTTGAAGAATTCTTCCAAGGTAGATTTTATTGGTTTCAGCTGGAGAATCCATCCCACCACCACCACCATTGCCACCAGCACAAAGCCACATACCCCCCAAGCACTGCTCTCTTCCGCCCTGAAGTGATCCAAAAGCAAGAGTTCACCATAAGGGAAACATGCAGAGTCAATTTGTGCCTCAAATTAGTTCACAGCTTTCCATAATCTACAGGAGATAAAACAGGAATCGCAACAGCCCAACAGAAGGAGTAACCCAATGAAGCTCACCTTTGCTAAGGGCATTTGTCCCTTTGTGGAATCTCTGTTTTCTTTTCCTTCTTGGCAGGCAGTGGTCTTGATTTTCTAAATGTTCAGTAGAATATTCACATTTTCCTTTCTAAAACTTTCTGGAGCTCCAGCAGCACTAATATACTCTCTATCAATATACACAATGGAGAAATGTTACTGGTACTAAAAAACTAAATGAAGACCATGTAGGGAAAGGGGTGGGGTGAGGTTGCTGGGAAGGAAGCTGACATCTGCTCCTGCTCACAGCATTCAATTCAGCTCCCCTTGAAGTACCCCCTGTCCCCACTAGATTTTGATGCTCTGATGTTCACAGAGCAGCTCAGCTCTCCTCCAAGTTACCATGTCAACACAGAGGATCCAACAAAGTGTTGAAAAAGCAACTTGGAGGACCTCCTTCAGGCACACACTGTGAACAGAAGCAGCAATCACTTCAATTCTCTTTGCTCCAAAACCAAATGTAAGCCTTTGCCAACTCTCTGGCTTTGAGGACAAGCTTTGAAGAAGACTCTTGCAGGATAATATTTCCCATGTTGGAGATAAATCCTAAATTTCTCCAGGCCCATCATGAAGGAAAAGTTCTTGAAGATAAATGAATCCAGCCAAACAAGCTTCGCTTTGGGAACACTGTGACAACTTCCTTGTCATTAAAATGCACTCAAAAGGGACAATTCTACAGAGACTCCCCAGAAAAAGAGAGACAGAGGTAGAGAGAGTATGTGTTCTGAAGTAGAGAGTTAATCAGGTGTGACTGGGAGTTCAAGGAGACCTCAAGATAGATATGACTTGCAATTTTAGTGTATTCATGCTTTAAATTTTTTTTAAATTTTATTCCTACTGAGATACAAAACATAGAAACCCACTAGAGTCCCTGACTTTTAATTGTGGAGATACATATATATGATATATAATATATATATAATATCATATATATGATATTTAAATTTACAATACAGCAGTGTTCACTGTATTTATACTGTTATGCAACTCTAGCACTTTCTAATAGTGCAAAACTGGAACTCTATACTCATTAACAACTCCCCTTTCCTCTCTTCTCCTAGTCCCTGCGAACCACAATCTTACATTTTGTCTCTAAGAGTTTAGAGTCCTTGACTTTGAAAACTGGAAAGACCTTAAAAACCATCTCATCCAAACATCTTATTTTCAGCTGAGTAAACTAAAGTATGAAATATTGAAGCTCCAGGTTCAAGGGTAGCCAGTGAGCAGTGGAGCCAGGACTTGGGCTTCTGATGCACAAACCCAGTGCTATCCTTCATGTAGCATTATTTCAATAATATTATGGTTTCCACTGTCTACCATCATCCAAATCAATGTTCATTTCCATACAAAGAAGCAATTTTTCAGTAATTAATACACAATGATCTAATTATAATTCCAGAAGTATTTTGCAAATCAAGCAGGACAGTCTAAGACAAATTATATGCATCATGTAATCCTCCCTAAAACACACTGCTCAGGCTTGAGGTAACAATATAGAATTCCCATAAAGAGTTTGAACGAAGCTCTGTTGAAAAGGTGAGAATTTAGCCCAAATAACTGAAAATTCTGGAGACAGGTTACATCAAGGATGGGAACAGGAGGTGTTTTATCTACAACGAAGTCATAGTTAAGTATTAAACTAAGAGAAGAAAAGAAATGTGCTGATCACAGGGTGGTTAGACACAAGAATAAATGACCCAAGAATATGGTGAAGTCGCCTTTCTCAAAGATATTTGCCTCCAGAGTCTCAGAATCATATCACTGGGTCAATGCCTCTCTGCTGGCTCTTCATGCCTGTTCCACCTAAGCTTAGCATTCCTGAAATCTTCACATACCAACAAATCCCTCAATATCACCAACCTATAGTCTCCACTATAAAACTGGTACTGGAGCACATAACAACAAAACAGAGTTCCAAAAAGACTGTTTTGGAGGGAGGGAAGGAATGGAGGCGCTTCCTGGACTCATTCACCTGTTCAATGAGCCCCTTCCCTGACCATGATCTGGTCCCAGCAAAATTCTAAATGGCTCTCTCTTAGGCCTTGACGATAACTTGAGAAGAGTCAAAATCTCCAATATCAAATCCATGAACATTAAAGGTCCAGGTTTATAGCTCTCAGGTTACTTATGCTCAGAATTCTTTGAAGAAAGAAGCTATGTCTTCCTCAGTTTCCCCACACTTGGCCCAATGCTAAAAAAAGTATTAAAACTTCCACAGTGTTTGTGAACTAAATGAGTGTTTTTGAACTGACATCACTTTACTTTTGGCTATAAAACTCTGCTTTTATTTTTAAAGCAGATATTGAAGCACTTTGACAATATGGTTTTCCCATCACAAGAGCACAATGTTCAAAAATAAATGAGGATTTCTTTTTACTATTCCTTCTCCAAGTTGAAATGATGCATCTAAGACAGAAAATCCAGAAAATAACACATGGTTAGAGTGAAATTCCAGACACTTCAGTTGACTCAGCTCTGACCCCAAATCAAGACACAAGATATTGACAAGTGACCACCCACACACTTGGGCTAGGCCATTGTCTCCATTTCACACTGATGCTTTCTGGACACACTTTCTAGGGATGAAAAAGCTCTGAATGTGTGACAGGCACAGGCCAACATCAACAGATTCAACCAGGGTGAGTGTGGAAAGGGTCTGGATTCTGGTTCTGTACTAGCCCCCTGCTACCCAACCCAGAGACAATCCAATACTTTAAGCCTTATTTCTCAAGTTAAGTCAGGCCAAGGAGACATTTTGAGAACTCCCATCTGTGGGAATATGCCCTCAGCTACCCATGGGAACAGGTAATAAAATGTGGTGAGATCAACATACCCAGTTTTATTTCTAGACTATATAGTCAAAACAGAAATAGTCTAAAGTTGACAGAATTTTCTCAACTGTACCACAGCAATGATTTATACCTCTTACGGTCTTAATATTGCCTCCAAATGTGTGAAAGAAAGGACTGCACCATTTCAAGAAATTTAATTTTTGATGTCAGAGTAAGTTAGAGTCATTGTATCAGTTCCAGGCAGTTAGGGACCTAACCCTGATAAATGTTTGTGCAACACATCCTTCTTTAAGATACTCTGTTCCATAGCTGAAAAGGAAAATGCACTGGAATCATTTGGGGACAAATTTAGACATGTTGGACAACAAAATATGCAGACAGCTGCTTGGTATGCAATTAAAATACCACTGGTGGGAACGACGGCTCTGCCAATGGTAAGGGAAATCTACTTTACCCTTCAAAAAACCAATTTCAGTTGACGTCCTCACTCAGCAAACTAAGATGGAGTTCTTAGCATGGCTCCTGGTGAGGGTCCATCTGACCCCCATTCAGCACTGGATCAGCCACTGACAGACTACACAGAGGGGAGTCAGAAATACTTCTGGAACGGAAGTACAGACAGATACATACACTTCACACTCTGAGTTCACACACAATGCACAGCTGAGTTCTTCAAAGCACTCCACTGGTGCAGCCTTCTGGGAGCAAGCTGCGAGAGCTGACCTTGGATTCAAAGTCATTAATGCCCTTCTCAGTGTCCTAGCGGAGATGCATTTGAGCTAGAAGTCACCAAGTGTATATAACACCTCGAGGAAAGCCCATGGCAGTTTATAGAGGATACACCTGCCTTCATCACAATACTTTGAAAATTCTGAAATGGCAATTAAGCTTCCCATTTAATGAAGAAAGGGCCAGTATATTTCATGGTTTCACCACACCTGTGGGCAAGAGAAAGTCCTATCTCTATGTATACGTCTTCTCTTTTTTTAATGGAAAATGTCAAACATATACTAAAATAGAAGGCTAACATAATGAACCTAAAGCCTACCACCTAGTCTCAACAGTTCTCAACTTTCGGCTGATCACGTTGCATCGGTAACTCACTCACTCCACTCCACCAACACTGGATTTCTTAAGGCAAATCCCAGACATCATACAATCTCACCTGTAAACATTTCAGCCTACCGTTATTTTTTTAAGATTTATTTATTCGGTCAATCAGAGAAAGACAATTATCATATGGTTTCACTCATACGTGGAATATAAGAAACAGCACAGAGGATCATAGGGGAAGGGAGGGAAAACTGTATGGGAAGTCGTGAGAGAGGGAGAAAAGGCATGAGAGATTCTTAACTATAGGAAACAAACTGAGGGTTCCGGAGGGGAGGTGGGTAGGAGGATGGGATAGCTGGGTGATAGGCATTAAGGAGGGCATATAATGGAATGAGCACTGGGTGTTTTATGCGACTGATGAATTACTGAACACTGCATCTGAAACTAATGATGTACTATATGTCGGGTAATTGAATTTAATTTTTTTTAAATGATTATTTTATTTGAGAGAGAGCGCATGCACAAGGTGGGAGGGGGGCAAGGTCAAAGGAGAGGGAGAGAAAAAATCCTCAGTTAGACTCCCGCCAAGCATGGAGCCCAACATGGGGCTCGATCCCAGGACCCTGAGATCATGACCTGAGCCAAAACCAAGAGTCGGATGCTCAACTGACTGAGCCACCCAGGCGCCCTTAAAAGACAAGGATTCTGAAAAGATGGCGGAGGAGTAGGACCTGTTTCAACTGGTCCCCTGAGTCAAGCTGGATAGGTACCAGACCATCCTGAACACCCACGGAATCAGCCTGAGACGCAGGAAGATATATCTGGATCTCTACAAATGAACATCTCCAGCGATGAGTACTGAGGTACGAAGCGGGGAGCCGTGAATCCGCACACAGATATCGGAAGATAACACTGGGTGTTATACGCAAGTAATGAATCATGGAACTTTACATCAAAAACTTGGGATGTACTGTATGGTGACTAACATAACATAATAAAAAATTATTATTAAAAAAAAGACAAGGATTCTTTTTTAACACAGCCATTAACATATGTGAAAATTTAGAAATAATTCTTTAATATCATCAAACATCCAGTCAATCACTTATTCATTCAAACTGAGGGCCTTATATTGCAACTGATATGTCTTATATCTCAATCTATAGTACTCTCTCTTGTTTTCTTTCTCTCTTACAGTTTGTTATTGAACAAACTAGAGGTTTTTTTCCTGAATCTCTTCTCACACTCTGAATTTTCTAGTTGTTTCCCCATGGTGTCATTTAACATGTCCCTCTTCACCTATTTCCTTCTGTAAACTACTAATTAGGTCCAGAGGCTTGATTAAATTCAGGCTTGATTTTTCGACAGAAATACTCCACAGGTGGTTAAATACAAGCATCAAGAAGCACATTATGTCTTTATACCTGTCTCCTTCTGTGATTCTAGCAGCTGTTGCAGGGCATTGTCTGAATTACTTTCAGTGGCTGTCAAATGGAGATGATTCTCATTCTATTCTTTCTTCATTTAGCTTGAATACTTCTTTAAAGAGAATGGTTTCTTCATCAACAATTTGATTACCCTGAGGTACACCTTGAACAGGAAAGAAGGTAAGATAGATGATTCTTTCCCTTTAGCAATTTTCAGAAAATTGAGTTCATTTGCTAGCATTGTTAAAAGGATTTTTCTGATTTTACTTTTACTATCATTAAGAACTCATGAATTAGTGTTTTGTATATTTCAAAATATTGCAGTTATTAGACCACTGTTTATTGATGCTCAAACTGTCCCCACTTTTAAAAATTTGAGTATAATTGACACACAATATTAATTAGTTTCAGGTATACAACTTAGTGATTTGACAAGTTTATACATTATGCCATTTTCACCACAAGTATAGCTACCATCTGTCCCATTACATCACTACTACAATATCACTGACTATTTTCCTTATGCTCTGCTTTTTACAGCAGTGACCTACTCATTCCATAACTGGAGGCCTGTATCTCACTCTCCCCATCACCCATTTTGCCCGACCTTCTACCTGCCTCCCCTTTGGCAATCATCATTTTGTTCTCTGTATTTATAGTTTTGATTCTTTTTGTTTGTTTATTCATTTTTTCAGATTCTATTTATAAGCGGAATTGCATTGGTATTTGCCTTTCTCAGTCTGGCTTATTTCACTTCATATTATACCCTGTGGGTCCATCCATGTTGTCTCAAATGGCATGATCTCATCCTTTTATGGCTGTGTAATATTCCATTGTGTATAAATACCACATTTTCTTTACCCATTCATCTATTGATAGACACTTAAGTTGTTTCCATGTCTTGGCTATTGTAAACAATGCTGCATAAACATAGGGATGTGTGTGTCTATCTTGTCAAGTTGGTGTTTTTGTTTTCTCTGGATAGTGGAATTATTGAATCATATGGTATTTCTATTTTTAATTTTTTGAGGCACTCCGTACTGTTTTCTACAGTGGCTGCACCAATCTGCATTCCCACCCACAGTGCACGAGGGTTCCTTTTTCTCCTCACCAACACTTCTTTCTTGTCTTCTTGATTTTAACCATTCTAACAGGCATGAGGTCCCATTTTTAACTAGTAAGAATCCCTTCAAGTTGGCTCCTGAGTTCTTTTGTCATGGTCTCACAGTCTTTAACAAATTCTTCATTTTATGTTATAGTAAGATGTTCTGGGCTCACCTTATGTATTTTATATGCAGAGCTGAAGTCAGACAATTCTCTAAGGAATGCTTTGTGATGTTAGGGAATATGCCATGAGAGATGTGTTTTAAAATCTCTTGGAATAGACTTTTATGTGGTTCTATGTCACCAACTTGATACTCAGTTGGATATATTTGTTTCCTTTTTCTTTTTATTGAAGTATAAATCACATATAATATCCTCTTAGTTTCAGGTGTACATCATAGTGATATAATATTTTTATACATTACTAAATGATCCCCATAAGTCTAGTTATCATGTCACCATATAAAGTTATTACAATATTACTGACTATATTTCCTATGCTGTACATTACATCCCCATGATTTATTTATAATTGGAAGTTTTTATTTCTTAATCCCCTTCACCTATTTTGCCCAACTCCTAAATATTCTCCCCTTTGGTAACTAACAACTTGCTTCCTGGATCTATGAGTCTGTTTCTGTTTTGTTTTGTTTGTTTCGTTTTGTTTTTTAGATTCTACATGTAAGTAAATGTAAATGGTATTTCTCTTTCTCGGACTGACTTATTTCACTTACCATAATACTCTCTAGGTCCATCCATGTTGTTGCAAATGGCAAGATTTTATTCTTTTTTACGGCTGGGAAATATTCCATTATATATATACCACATCTTTATCCACTCATCTATTGATGGACATTTGGGTTGCTTCCATATCTTGCCTGTTGTAAATAATGCTTCAATTAACACAGGGGGTGTATATATGTCTTCAAATTGGTTATTTTCATTTTCTTCAGATAAATACTCAGAAGTATATCTGCTACATCATATGGTTCTATTTTTAACTTTCTGAGGCTCCTCCATACGGTATTCCACAGTGGCTGCACAAGTTTTCATTCCCAAAAACAGAGGGTTCCCTTTTCTCCACGTCCTCGCCAACAGTTGTTATTTTTTAAAAAATGTGTCTTTGATAATAGCCAATCTAACAAGGGTGATATGGTATCTTATTGTGGTTTTCTTTTTTTAATTTTTTTAAGTTATGTTAGTCACCATAC
>NC_048236.1:35321528-35460784 GCF_002007445.2 Ailuropoda melanoleuca
TGTTAATCACCATACAGTACATCCCCAGATTCCGATGTAAAGTTTGATGCTTCATTAGTTGCGTATAACACCCAGTGCACCATGCAATACGTGCCCTCCTTACTACCCATCACCAGTCTATCCCATTCCCCCACCCCCTCCCCTCTGAAGTCTTCAGTTTGTTTCTCATAGTCCATAGTCTCTCATGTTTCATTCCCCCTTCTGATTACCCCCCTTTTCTTTATCCCTTTCTTCCCCTACCGATCATCCTAGTTCTTATGTTCCATAGATGAGAGAAATCATATGATAATTGTCTTTCTCTGCTTGACTTATTTCACTTAGCATTATCTCCTCCAGTGCCGTCCATGTTGCAGCAAATGTTGAGAATTCGTTCTTTCTGATAGCTGAGTAATATTCCATTGTATATATGGACCACAGCTTCTTAATCCAGTCATCTGTTGAAGGGCATCTCGGCTCCTTCCATGATTTGGCTATTGTGGACAATGCAGCTATGAACATTGGGGTGCATATGGCCCTTCTCTTTACTACGTCTGTATCTTTGGGGTAAACACCCAGTAGTGCAAATTGGCTGGGTCATAGGGTAGTTCAATTTTTAACTTTTTAAGGGACCTCCACACAGTTTTCCAGAGTGGCTGTACCAACTTTGTGCAGAAGCTTTTTATCTTGATGAAGTCCCACAAGTTCATTTTTACTTCTGTTTCTCTTGCCTTTGGAGACGTGTCATGAAAGAAGTTGCTGTGGCCGATGTCAAAGAGGTTACAGCCCATGTTCTCCTCCATGATTTTGATGGATTCCTGTCTCACATCAGGGTCTTTCAACCATTTGGAGTTTATCTTTGTGTATGGTGTGAGAGAGTGGTCAAGTTTCATTCTTTTGCACGTAGCTGTCCAATTTTCCCAGCACCATTTATTGAAGATACTGTCTTTTTTCCACTGGATGTTTTTTCCTGCTTTGTCAAAGATTAGTTGACCATAGAGCCGAGGGTCCATTTCTGGGTTCTCTATTCTGTTCCATTGGTCTGTGTGTCTGTTTTTGTGCCAGTACCATGCTGTCTTGATGATCACAACTTTGTAGTATAGCTTGATATCAGGCAACGTGATGCCCCCAGCTTTGTTTTTCTTTTTCAACACTTCCTTGGCAATTCGGGGTCTTTTCTGGTTCCACACAAATTTTAGGATTGTTTGTTCCAGCTCTTTGAAAAATGTCATTGGTATTTTGATCGGGATGGTGCTGAACATGTAGATTGCTCTGGGTAGCCCAGACATTTTAACTATGTTTATTCTTCCAGTCCATGAGCATGGAATATTTTTCCATCTTTTTGTGTCTTCTTCAATGTCTTTCATCACTGTTCTGTAGTTTCTAGAATATAGATCCTTTACCTCTCTGGTCAAGTTTATTCAGAGATATCGTATGATTTTTGGTGCTATTGTAAATGGAATAGATTCCCTAATTTCTCTTTCCTCAGTCTCATTGTTCGTGTATAGAAATGCAACTGATTTCTGAGCATTGATTTTGTATCCTGCCACATTACTGAATTGTTCTATAAGTTCTAGTAATTTGGGAATGGAGTCTTTTGGTTTTTCCATATACAGTATCATGTCATCTGCGAAGAGAGAGAGTTTGACTTCTTCTTTGCCGATTTGGATATCTTATCCCTTTTTGTTGTCTGATTGCTGTTGCAAGGACTTCTAGTACTATGTTGAATAATAATGGTGAGAGTGGTCATCCTTGTCGTGTTCCTGATCTTAAGGGAAATGCTCTCAGCTTTTCCCCCATTGAGAATGATATTTGGGTAGGCTTTCCATAGATGGTTTTTATGAAATTGAGGAATGTACCCTCTATCCCTACACTCTGAAGGGTTTTAAATCAGGAAGGGATGCTGTATTTTGTCAAATGCTTTTTCTGCATCAATTGAAAGGATCATATGGTTCTCATCTCTTCTCTTATTAATGTGATCTATCACACTGATCGATTTGCGAATGTTGAACCACCTTGCATCCCAGGGATGAATCCCACTTGGTCGTGATGGATAATCTTTTTTTTAAAGATTTTATTTATTTATTCAACAGAGAGAGACAGCCAACGAGAGAGGGAACACAAGCAGGGGGAGTGGGAGAGGAAGAAGCAGGTTCCTAGTGGAGGAGCCTGATGTGGGGCTCGATCCCAGAACGACGGGATCACACCCTGAGTCGAAGGCAGACACTTAACAACTGCGCCACCCAGGCACCCCAATGGATAATCCTTTTAATGTACTGTTGGATCTTATTAGCTAGGATTTTGTTGAGAATTTTGGCATCCATATTCATCAGGGATATCGGTCTGTAATTCTCCTTTTTGATGGGGTCTTTGCCTGGTTTGGGGATCAAGGTAATACTGGCCTCATAGGATGAGTTTTGTAGTTTTCCTTCTATTTTTCAAAACAGCCTCAGGAGAATAGGTATTATTTCTTCTTTGAATGTTTGGTAGAATTCCCCGGGGAATTCGTCTGGCTCTGGACTCTTGTTTTTGGGAAGATTTTTTTTTAAAGATTTTATTTATTTATTCGACAGAGATAGAGACAGCCATCAAGAGAGGGAACACAAGCAGAGGGAGTGAGAGGGAAGAAGCAGGCTCACAGCAGAGCAGCCTGATGTGGGGCTCGATCCCACAATGCCAGGATCACGCCCTGAGCCAAAGGCAGACGCTCAACCGCTGTGCCACCCGGGCGCCCCTGGGAAGATTTTTGAACAGTGCTTCAATTTTTTCATGATTAATCAGTCTGTTTAAATAATCAATTTCTTCCTGTTTCAGTCTTGGTAGTTATAGGTTTCCAGGAAGGCATCAATTTCTTCCAGGTTGTTTAATTTATTGGCATATAAATTGATAATAGTTTCTAATGATTGTTTCTATTTCCTTGGCGTTGGTCATGATCTCTTCTCTTTCATTCATAATTTTATTAATTTGGGTCCTTTCTTTATTCTTTTGAATAAGTCTGGCCAGATCATATTTATTCTTTCAAAGAATCAGCTTCTAGTTTTGTTGATCTGCTCTACTGTACTCTTGGTTTCTAATTTATCGATGTCTGCTCTAATCTTGATCAACTGCCTTCTCATGCATGGTTATGCCTGTTCTTCTGTTCCAGCTAGAGCTTCTTAAGGTGAGAATATAAAGACTGCATTTTAGATTTTCTATTCCTTTGAGTGAGTCTTGGATGGCTATGTATTTTCCTCTTAGGACGACCTTTGCAGTGTCCCATAGGTTTTAGATGGATATGTTTTCATTCTCATTGGTTTCCATAAATTGCTTAAGTTCTTCTTTAATTTCCTGGTTTACCCAATCATTCTTGAGCAGGATGGTTCTTAGTTTCCAAGTGTTTTAGTTTCTTCCAAATTTTTCTTTGTGATTGAGTCCCAGTGTCAAAGCATTGTGGTCTGAGAATATGCAGGGAATAATTTCAGTCTTTTGGTATCAGTTGAGACCTGTTTTGTGACCCAGAATATGGTCTATTCTGGAGAAAGTTCCATGTGCATTTGAAAAGAGTGAGTATTCTGTTGTTCTAGGGTGTAGTGTTCTGTATATATCTATAAGGTCCATCCGGTCCAGTATGTCATTCAAAGCTCTTGTTTCTTTATTGATTTTCTGTTTAGAGGATCTGTCTATTGCTGAGAACAGAGTGTTGAGGTCCCCTACTTTTAACATATTATTATCTAATATGTCTCTTTATTCTACTTAAGAGTTGGCTGCTCCCCTGTTGGGGGCATAGATATTTATAATTGTTAGATCCTCTTGTTGGATACACCCTTTAGGAATAATATAGTGTCCTTCTGTATCTCTAACTACAGTTTTTAGCTTGAAATCTAATCTGTCTGATATGAGAATTGCTATTCCAGCTTTCTTTTGAGGTCCGTTGGCATGAAAAATGGTTCTCCACCCCTTCACTTTCAGTCTGGATGTATCTTTAGGTTCAAAATGAGTCTCTTGTAGACAGCAAATGGATGGGTCATGTCTTTTTATCCAATCTATGACCCTGTGGTGTTTTATGGGAACATTTAGGCCATTCACATTGAGAGTGATTATTGAGAGATATGATTTTAATGATGTCATGCTGCCTGTGAAGTCTTTATTTCTATAGATTGTAAATTTCTGTTCTGTATCACTTTTGGGGTCTTTTCACCTTAAAGAACCCCCCCCTTTAATATTTCTTGTAGGGCTGGCTTGGTGGTCACATATTCTTTCAGTTTCTGCCAGTTTTGGAAGGTCCTTGTCTCTCCATCCATTCTGAATGACAGCCTTGCTGGATAAAGGATCCTTGCCTGCATGTTCTTCTCACTTAGTGCTCTGAATATGTCTTGCCAGCTTTTTCTGGCTTGCCAGGTCTCTGTAGACAGGTCTGTAGACAGGTCTGACGTTATTCTGATGTTCCTCCCTCTGTAGGTGAGGATTCTCTTTCCCCTGTCTGCTTTCAAGATTTTATCCTTGGATCTAAGATTTGCGAATTGTACTATTACGTGACATGGTGTTGGTCTGTTCTCATTGATCTTGGGAGGGGTTTGGACACGAATGCTTGTTTCCTTCACCAGATTAGGGAAGTTCTCAGCTACAATTTGTTCAAATATCTCTTCTAGACCTCTCACTTTCTCCACACCTCAGGGATGCCGATGATTTTCCCGTAATCTACATTCTTGAAATTGGAGTTTTTTGAGCCAAGTTTCTGTTTTAACTTTCTCTTCTACTAACCCATCCTCCGATTCACTAATTCGTTCTTCCGCCTCATTGACCCTGGCCGTCAGAGCATCCAGTTTTGACTGCATTTGATTCATAGAATTCTTAATTTCTGCCAGATTCACTCTCATTCCCACCCTTGGAGATTCTATATTCTCGTTAATATTTTCGTTAACATTTTTTTCAAGCCTACATGTCATCTTGACCACTGTTACTCTGAACTCCATTTCTGACAATTTGGTTATATCTATATCCATCAGTTCTGTGGCAGAGGCCACGATCTCTGTATCTTTCCTTTGTTGGTGGTTCCTCCTCGTCAGGACCCAAGCAATGTGCACTTGTTTTATAGGGACCTTAGGGATGTGGGCTTCTTGTTTTTTCAGCTTGCCTTCTGGGGGAGGGGCCTGCTGCACTGATACTCAGGCAACCCTGTTTGGGTAGAGTTGCCCCATCCCCTGGGGGGGGGGAGCACAGTGCGAACAGCTTTTTCCTGGCTTTTGTTCTCTGGCGGCTTTCCCTGGCAGTTTTCTGTGACTCTTCTGAGAGTCAGAGCCACAGTGGCTGCATCCTAGCCTCTGTCTCAGAACAGAGAGATCGCAGTCTGCTCTCTACTGAGCTCTCTTGGCCACTTTCACTCTGTTTCTGTCGGTACTGCTAAAAACCCTGCAGCATCCTGGGTTGTGCGCCCCACAGCCACTCTCCCAGCCCTCGTTTCCAGGGCCGGCACATCTCTGTCCTTTGTGCTTCTAACACTGCCAGCCGCCCCCGTTCCCACGTGCTCCCAAGCTCCCTGTTTCAGTGTGGTTCACGCGCACTCCCAAGCTCCCAGTATCAGTCTGGTTCCAGTGAGCGCTCCGGAGCTCTGGTTTTCAGTGTGGTCACACGCGCATTCCAGGCTCACAGTCTCAGTCTGCTCTCCCGCGGATGTCGGTTCACAAGTCCGGCCTGCTCCCCAGTGCAGGTGGCTACTGCTTCCCAGGGCCCAAGCAGGGCGGCTCCCTCCCCATTCCGTTTATCTTCCGCTATCTGTGCGCAGATTCACGGCTCCCCACTTCCTACCTCAATACTCAGCGCTGGAGATGTTCGTTTGTAGAGATCCAGATGTATCTTCCTGCCTCTCGGGCTGATTTCGTGGGTGTTCAGGATGGTCTGGTAGATATCCAGCTCGACTCAGGGGACCAGCTGAAAAAAGGTCCCCTACTCCTCCACCATCTTTTTTCCTCCTTCCTTATTGTGGTTTTGATTTGCATTTCCCTGATAATTAGTGATGTTGAGCATCTTTTCATGTGCTTGTTGACCACATTTTCATTTTTTTAAAAAAAAATATATATATAGGGGCACCTGGGTGGCACAGCGGTTAAGCATCTGCCTTTGGCTCAGGGTGTGATCCTGGTGTTGTGGGATCGAGCCCCACATCAGGCTCCTCTGCTATGAGCCTGCTTCTTCCTCTCCCACTTCCCCTGCTTGTGTTCCCTCTCTTGCTGGCTGTCTCTATCTCCATCAAATAAATAAATAAAATCTTTTAAAAAAAAAATATATATATATATCCCCTTTCTTTGATCACTTTTCTCCAACTTACTTTTTCGACTTAACAATATATCCACAATATATCCCAGCAATCACTTCATGAAAGTATACAGATATCCTCATTTCTGTTTGTTTTTATAGTTATATAGTGTTCCTCATTTATTTTTATAGCTACATATCACTCCAGTAGTTGGCTGTACCATAATTTATTCAACCAGTCCTCTATTGACGACACGTGCTGTTTCCAGCCTTTTGCTATGGCAAATACTACTTTAATAAACTGTCTTGTACAGAACTTGAGGGCATAACTTTGGAGATAGATTGTGTCCTTGGGATACACTCCTAGAAGTAGAATTGCTTGACCACAGGATAAATGTGTACGTAACTTTGCTAGATAATGTCAAAATCCTGATAGTTTGCATTTCCACTAGTAATGCCCAAGAGTACTTATTTCTCCACAAACTGAGAGTATTTAGTGTAAAACTTTTGAATTTTACCAATGTGACAGCTGGTAATTTGTATCTCATTATAGTTTTAATTTGTATTTCTCTCATTAGAAACAAAACAGAGTATCTTTTCCCATTTCTAAAAACTATTTGAATTTCTTTTGCTATGAGTTGTCAATGTTTTCTATTTGTTTTTCTGTATGACTGTTGCTCTTTTTATTTTTAGAAGCCCTTTAAATAATAGGAAATTAATCCTTTATCTGTGAGAGAAATTGCAAATATTTTGCCAGCTTCCATTTTACTATATTTATGAATATTATTTGGATGGAGGGTATAAAAGAGATCTTTTTCTTATATACTTATCAACTCATGCTGCTTATGGATTTTGAATTATAGGAAATAATTTTCATAAAGACTCTCATCTATGTTTTAATCTGGTAACTATATAGTTTCATTCTTTCATAATAAATTTCTGAAACATTTAGAATTTATCCTGGTAAATAGTATCTTTTTCCACATGGTTATGTTATTATCCTATCACTACTCATTTTTTAAAAAGTATAATATGAATCTAACCAAGAGGAAACATCACAGAAACCCAAATTAAGAAATATTCTCTAAAAGTACTGGCCTATATTCTTCAAAATAAAGCAATGGCACAAAGCAAAGACAGGCAACTAAAGAGATATGACAACTAAAAGCAATATGTGATTCTAGTTAGTATGTTGTACTAGGGAAAAAATAGCTATGAAGGACATTATGGAATAATTGACAGAACTAGAATCTGGATTGTATATTAAAGTGCTATATCAATATTACCTTCTCTAAATTTGATTTTTTAATTTAAATTCAATTAATTAACACATAGTGTATTATTAGTTTCAGAGGTAGACTTTAGTTATTCATCAGTTGCATAACACCCAGTGCTCATTACACCAAGTGCCCTCCTTAATGCCCATCACCCAGTTATCCCATCCTCCCTCCCACTCCCCTCCAGCAACCCTCAATTTATTTGGTAACTGTACTGTGGATACATACAAGAATACTCTTGTTCTTAGGAAATATGCACTGAAATATTGTCAGTTAAAGGGACATGATTGTGCAACTCTTCTCAAATATATATATCAAATATTTATATATATCAAATATTTATATAGCTCATATATATATATATAAATTTGTGTGTGTGTGTGTGTAGAGGGGAGAGGGAAGAAATGGAAATGATAAAGTAAATATCTTAGGAAATCTTAAGAAAGGTTATATGGAAGTTCTTTATACAATTCAAGTTAACAAAATAAATTTCTATCTTTTCCCCACTGAACTCTGATGCCGCCTGTAAAATAACCTCCATATCCATTTGCAATTGGTTTTATACACTTCTCTATGAACCAACACTACACTATTTTAATTATAGAAGCTTTATAATATGTTTCAATATTATAGATAGAAGTCACCCTTCTCATCGCTCTTTTTTAAAGAGGTTTCCTGACTATTCCTGCATCTTTGTTGTTCTTTCTAGAACATTATATTTTTATTGGAATTGCATTACACATATAAGTTAACTTAGAGAAAGCTGACATCTTTATGATGTTGAGTCTTTCTACCCAAGAACTTGGTAGGTATTTTCATTTGATCAAGTCCACTTTTGTGTTTCTCAGGATGTTTTACAGTTTTCCACATACATGTTTTGGCACTTTCTATTGGCTTATTTTGCTATTATAAATGTGTTACTCTCTTCCATTATATCTTTTAACAAGTTTCAACATCCCTTTTGAGTTTCCCAAATGAAAAAATTGTCAGTCATTTTGTAATTATTTCAAGGCAGACACTTTCTAACGTGTTTTTAGTATCTTATTATTTCCAATTGTGTTGAAAATTCTCAAAACAAAAACTGTAATTCACTTTAATTAAACATTGCAAACATATGCTGCAGTTAGTACATAGGCAGTTAAGAACCCCTCAGTCTCAAGGCTTAAACTGGTTAAAGCAACACATGGCAAATGACATCAGATATCTGCAGAAGGCTTGTAGTTTTCACATCAAAAACAGAAGGCAGGAAGCTGGAAAAAATAATTCAGTCTTGATAAAATGTAAACCAAATCTTTAGTCTTATCAGTGACCTCAACATACCTGAAGAAAGCATATGTGAACTGACTCTTTAAAGAATAGGAATTTGTCAATATTTACTCAGTCTTGTCAAGGAAGGGAAGAACTGAATTATAAAAAAGAATAAGTCGGAGGGCTAAAGAGGAACCCTCCACTGAGGGGCAGTTAGCCCGTGGCTTAAAAAAAAAAAAAAAAGAAAAAGAAAAATCCTGCATGATCCTGATTCTCATGGCTCTTGTTCTGTACCTACCAAGCAACCTTCAAGAGTAAAAGTACTTGCCAACTTCCAAGTATCCAGCCTCCACCAGGGACACTTCTCACAATAAACAAACCAATCAGCCTTGTGGTGTACACACCAGTGTCTAGTGAGCCTGTGGGAAATGCAGTCACCAGGCCTGGATGGTTGGGCACAACCCAGCATGCCAGCCCACAAGTCTTGTAAGGAGGCCTCTTCGGGTGCTAACATATACCTCTCAAACTGAACACAAGCCATGCTGGATGTCTGAGAGATTAAAAACCAGAACATCAAATTAATATGGCGTCATGCCACAAAGATGTTAGAAAACCCTAGATAGTTTAAGCTCTGAGATGAGGAAAAGGCTTTTCTGGACCTCTTAGTGGGTTCCTGAGGGAGAAGCCTGTGGACAAGCCGACTCCAAAGATTCCTTAGATGTTCAAGATCCTCCATCTGATGGATTCAAAGGGACTCAAAGAAACCCCTGTAACAGTTCATGCAAGTCCATGTCAGAAATGATCCAGTATTGTGGGGTCTAGAAGGAGCCCTGATGGTGAGAGCAGACTTTCTAGTCATTCTAACGAATGGCGTTTAAAACTTCACAACACTTAAAATTTCAGCAATAGGTGGCAGCTATTCTCCTCTCGTAGAGATTTAATAGGGTCAATGGGATCTCCACTTCAAAGTCACAGGAATGTAAAATTGTTCTCCAGAGCAGCCCCAAAAAGACCCCTGGGCTTTGCTTTGCTTTGTTTTGTTTTTTCTATTCAAGAGAGGAAACCTGACAGGATTAGGGAGTTTGACTGCCTGCCTAGAGTATAATGTTTTACAGAACCAAACAAATAGGTTTCTTACTCCGGAAACTCTCTCAGACTAAAACTAATTTGAAAACAAAGTTGAAATCCTCTTCCAAATCATTCTTTATTATAAAATTTCCATTGAAAATTTTGCCTCCACTTTTTTTATGTCCAATATATTTCCTACTTTATTCTTTCTCAAGATTCTTAAAGTCAAAAATTCTAAGAGCAGGATTACAATAAATGATGCTGACATTATGTTAAACCTATAAAACTGAAGTCTGTCTAAACCTATGGCTTTGCTAAAGTAAATAAGTGGTTTTATTAGCAAATTCAGCAGCACATTTAGAAAGAATCAAGGCTTCTATCCTATTTATTAATGCTGGCTTTCTCCTCAGTGCCAACTGCCTTTTACTCTGCCAGCTAGAAAGAAGCACCAAATATACTTCTGAGGCTTTACTAGAATTCAGTAGGCAATACTCAGAGTCACTTAAAAGACTTGTTCTCAGGAGCCTGTGTATCCTCAGACTTGGAAATTTATCTGTTTTCTCTTTATTTTGCCCCCTTTTCTTTTATCTTCACAAAGAGAAATAGAAAACTAGCCAAGAGACAACTTTAAAATAATAAATCTGCCCTTTGATCCGTAGGTTCACTTTCCTAAAATAAGAGAGGACCCAGAACAGTCAAGAAGACCTGAGCTCTGCCCACTGCCCTGTCAAAATAGGTATTTGCCACCTTATGGCAAGATGTCACTTGACTCTACCAATATCCCAAGACATTGAATGAAGAGACCAACAATAGACCAAAAGCCTCCTATTTTTCTTTCACTCTTTTTCTGGCCTTGTTTCACAGCTTTGTGCCCTGCCCCCAACTCACCCCCTTTGACTCATCGAGCTATGAAAATCTTTTGGCCTGCTACATTTAACGTCAGACAGTTGGTCAACCATCAGTGTTACTGAGAGTCTTCTATGTGGAAGAAGAATTCCTAACCAGTATATTAGGACCTTTGTGTTGCTATTCCTGATAAACTAAAAAGGATGATATATGCATAACCAAAAGCCCCAAAAAGTCTTACAGTATATATACATCTCCTTTCTTCACTCTTAAATTAGTTGTGTTTGTGTGCTGGGTATATATGAGTGAATTATACCACTCATGCACATATAGACATGCTTGAGAAACACTTGGTCCTTGAAGTATAATTTAAGAAGGGCCTAAATCTTCACATGGCAATTAAAGGAGAAAACAGCTTTCTGAACAGAGTAAAACACAAGTGCAGAGCATGGAGTCATGAAATCCTATGAAGAACTACAGCATATAGTGAGGTATGGAAAATCATAAGACTAAAGCAGGGACAAGATCCAGATATGAAAGACCTTGAAAGCAACCTAAAGAGTTTGGAGTTTACCCTTAGCAATGAAGAACCACTTTAAAGTGAGAGAGACATGATCAGATTTGTATCTTGGAAAACTCATTCCAACAGCAGCATGGAGGATGGGTTGGAGATTTCAGAGACTGAAGGGAAGCATCCCAGGTAGAAGGTTGTTGCAATGATACAGGTAAAAAAGAGGAAAGCCTGAAATAAATTAGTGGCAGAAGAGACAGGAGGAACATAAAGGAGAGACTTCATTTACAACTTGTTCACCGATTAGGAATTGGGAGAAAAGGAAAGAGCAGAGTCAAAGATGACTGTCAGTTTTTTTATTAGAATGACAAGGTGTAGAGCAGTGTTATTTACCAAAGTGAGGAACTACAATGGGAAGAATAGGTCAGCTTGTGGGGAAAAGAATGAGCTCAATTTTGCACAGACTGAATTTGAAGCAATTGTACAAAATACAAGTGGGGGCATCCAAAAGGCAATTAGATAAATGATTTTAGAGACTGGGAATAAAGTCTGGACTGGAACTATGGATTTGGGCACCATATGCCTATAGGTGGCAAATTAAATAAGAGGAGTAAATAAGATCTATGAAGGCTTGTGTAGAGAAAAGGAATAAGGCAGAGGATAGAAGCAGGCGTCCCTCCACTGTGTTAGGAGCAAATAGAGGAGGAGGGGCCAATACAAGAGACTGAGAAGAGCAGAATATTCACCAGCTGGAGGGAAACCAGGGGCTATGTCACAAATAAAAAGAGTCCTAAAGCTGGAGAACACTTCAAGAGCAAAGACACGATCAAAAGCATCAAATCCCATGAAGAACATAAACAAGAATGAAAAATAACAAAGATTACTTTGAATTCAACAATTTGAGCACAGTCCTAAAAGAGATCTAAGAGGATCTGATCAAGAGCACAGGTGGAGAAATCAGTTTGGATAGAGGAAGAGATGCCTCTGAGATTGGTGATAACGCTGGGAAGGGCGAGTACAAAGAAAAAAAGTTCATAGAGTGGAGGTAGGAAGCTGAGAAAGTTCATACCAATGGACTCAGTTTGTCTGAAAAGAGGCAGCTAAGGATCTCTGAGAGAAAGTGGGGCAACAGTGAGGGAGGGCACTGCGGAGAAAGTCTAAGATGGTTGGGGAAGATGATTCAGGAAATTCCTCCCTGCCCCACCCTCATCCTTGACACCCACCCACCCCTTCCCTAACACACCCAGCACAGTGACTGGTTCATAATAGGACAGGTTTAATATTCACTTTTTAGATTTACTTATTCTCATATATCGAGTAGTACTTGGCACAGGCACTGGTTCTAGACTCCAGAGACGCAAAGATGCCATACTATCTGGAGAGCTGTGAGTATCCCCCAGAGCAAGTCTATCACCCTTCAGCTCTCATTTTAACATGCTACTGCCTCAGGGAGACCTGTCCTCTCTCCCAGACTAGGTTGGATCCCTCTACTAAATATGCTTAGCACCATATGCTTTTCCTTAATAGCTTATATAGTAGCGATAACTGAATGATTAATTTTAAAATATATAATATAAAATATTCATTATGTAATTATACATGACTTTTAATTTCTTTCCCCACAAATTACAAGCTCCACGAGCTTAAGAAGTTCATCTTTTTTGTTTATTACTGGATGATTAACACCAGTAGACTGATTGGAACTCATTCTTTCATTCATTCAGCCAATAATTCAGCCAATGCAGCCTTTGCTGTATTAAGAGACACGGTGCACATACTAGACTCTCAAGAAACATCTGTCGAATGAATGAATGAATGAATGAGTGAGTGAAGTGCTCTAGGATGGTTCACTTACGGACAAAATCTAATGAGCAAGTAATCTATAATCACAATGTGCCATAGTACAAACTTCTTGCTAACGGGATTGCAAGTATGAGGCACTCAGTAGGGTGAATTTAAATGGGGAAAGCTAAATTGGACAGAAGTGATGATCTGGGGAAAAAATAATGACTATGGGTTGGAACTGATGCTAGAGGGGTGGGTGGCCCACAAAAGGAAATGTTATTACTAGAACCACTCTCCCCGATAGTCACAGGTGGGATCCAGCTGTATACTACAGCGCTTTCAGTAAGAGAAGGAACAGAGCTTCTTACCTTAACCGAACCATGAACAATACTCCTGTCCTACTTCAAACCCTAACCCATACATGACGCCAGCAACTGTAGGATAAAGACTTGCAGTACAGTTTTGAGAAAAGACGTATCATTACATTTTTCAGTCTCTCAGATTTAATTAAAGTTTAGAAATGAAAAGTAGCTCTATGTTACTACTCTGCAAAAATGATGGTACTAGGAGCAGTAACATAAAAACATCGAAATGATAAACATTACAGTCCAGCAAGCTCAAAGCTGTCTACCATGTAAGACATGAACTTGAGAACATTTTCTTGGCACTTTTGCACTGTTTGAACTAAATGGAGTGTAAAAAGGCCTTACCCATTTTTTTTCTAATTCCATTCACCCTCTTAAGAAGACCAATGAGTCTTTGAATAACTAAACAGTGAGTCTGGAATCATACTTGATCCTAGGAACTTTTACACTGTTGAACTGGGTGGCCTTCAACAGCAGAGATACAAAAAACCTTTCCCTGCAGTACGTCTTTGCAAATAAATCACTCTTGCAAACAGCTTTCAAAATTCAGGAGGCCTCCAATAGCAAAACCATTTGGCTTACAATGGTTTCCTTGGCCCTGGCCATATTCACCAACCCAGGTCTCCTTATGTTCCATATTTGCCCATATTTCTAGTATAAAGAAAAAATAAAACACTGTCATCATTTTTGTCTCCTGCTGTTAGCCCCTTAAAAATCATAATAAACAAATGAAAAACACATTAAAGGAAAAGATAATTAAAGGGAAGTCTAAATAAAGAAAAATTATTAAACAAATATCCACCAAGATGGCTGTACCAACTGGTTAAAAGGCTGGGATATTTCTAGACCACTTCAGTGCCCTCTCCCTCCCCAGTCATCTACAATCTAGCAAATAAAAGGTTAATGCCAGGCACCTAGAGAGGCATTGGTTCTGACTGGTGATGCTTGTGCTGTGTGTGATTACACAGAGATGGAGAGACAGTGATGGAGATTGAGATTCTCAGAGATAGAGAGAGGGACAAAGAGATACACAGAGAAATATACAGATAAAATATCATTCTTGGAAATAGGCAAACTGCATTCATTTAATTCTCAGCACCTATTTCCTAATTCCCTTTAGGGTCATCACAGTTTTCTCTAGCTCCCGGGCAAATGGGTTAATTTCATAGTTAAAAAAAGTAGGAAGCCAATGTTTAAATAACCATATATTTCCACAGAGATACAGTACAGCAAAGCTGGCACACACACAAAGAATAACCCAACTTGTACTTTGATGTTCATTACGGAATTGAAGGTTTTTATCTCCAAAGAAAACTTCTAATGGACTTAGGGTTGTAAACCAATGATACCAAAGAAGATTAGACTTGTTCAAGGGGGCATGGTGGGCCCTACTGTCCGTCTGCTGTGTTAGTTCTCGCGGTCCTGTAAGGTCCTGCTCACTTCAGCTAGTCCCTTCCCAACTCCAGGGTGCCTCCTCTATCACCCAGCCTCTGCCACTCTTTAAAAATATCTCTCATGCTCTGCTAAAAGTTCCCAGAAACTTATTTTCCCATTTCTTTCCTCTGCGTGTTAGCAGTTTCTAAATAAGTCAGGGTACTTACCGAAACTTTCCCAATAAAAAGCAACCCATGAAAATTCTGAGAATAAATCGACAGAGGGCCAGGTGTGAGGCCCGGAGTATTCCCTCACCTACTGTCTAATAAGTGAGCTCATTTACATGGTGCTATGGTCTGGATGTTTGTCTCCTCCCCAAATTCGCAAGTTGGAATCCTAACCCAATGTGATGGTGTGAGGTGGGTTATGTTATATTAGGTTACAAGGGTTGAGCCTCATGATTGGGATTTGTGCTCCCATAAAACAGACCCCACAGAGCCCTCTAGCCCTTTTTGCCATGTGAGGATACAGTGAGAAGTCTGCAGCTGAGAAGAGAGCCCTCATCTACCCATACTGCTACTCGGATCTCAGACTTCCAGCCTCCAAACTGTGAGAAATAAATTTCGGTCGTCTATAAACCACCCCACCTACGGCACCGTGTTACAGCAGCCGGAGCAACCTAAGACACATGGGGCATAGGGATCCTGTGGGAGGGAAATGATCTTGTTAAGAATTTAGAAGAGGGATGGAGATGACAAGGACCACGGAGGGAAGGATATAGCATCAGCTCCAGACTAACCTTGCGGCTCCATCAGACCCCTCAGCTGGGAGGACAGTCTCCCTTTCTCCAAGACAGCTCTGGGGCTGGGCTGCAGTGAAAAGTGGGGAGCCCAGTGGCCTTTTCGGGTGGATGGTACCAGCAACAGGGCAGGGACAAGGTCCCTCCCCTCATTACCCTGTGAGCAGTGGACACCAACAGAGACTTCAGAGGGGAGGAAAATACGAGGAGCCTGAGTTCCAGAAACATAGAGAGAAACTCACCTAAGGGCCTACTGAAGGGTTTGTGGAAGGAGTTGTGGTCCCTCGTGAGGAGGTATAAGCAGAAACTAGAAAACACACATTCTGGCGGTTCCTTGACCTTGGTGCAGGAGAATTAGTGAGGCTGGGGGGGCATCATTGAGTTGTAGTTGCCCATTTACCCCAAGATTAGGATGCACTATCATTATTTCTACTAATCTCTAGAAAAGTGACATGGAAATGCCTAGTACACACATTTTCTAAGAAAGGGCCCTAAATGAAGGCCCCATTGTAAGTAAGACATTGGTGCAAATAGACAATGTAACATCTCTGGGGATGTCAGGAGGGAAATAGCAGAGCTGTCCAGGAAAATCTATGATGTTCCCTCCAGTGGGTCTGTGTCTTTCCAGATATGAACTTGGAAAGAATGTTCCAGATAATGGAAATGCTTTGACTTATTCAGACTCTTGTGTTAGGGATAACTTTTCCTCTCTATTTAGACTAAACTTGTTTTCATTATTGCCACCCCCTACCGAAGCTTTTTAAAGCCAACTACTCTCCCCCCAAAAATTTAAATGCCACATATATACCGTATATCCATTTATGTACTTTGTATATATCTGTGCTTCACATATTAAAAAACATGTTATAATATTATGATATTTTGCCCCCAAAGGCCAATATTTGTCTCCTGGAGGTTGATATTGCCTCCATTGGGAATGCAAGATTTAGACGCATTTTGTTTTCACAGCACGTGGATCTCAAGATCTAACCCTACAAGACTTTGGCCCATCCCAGGCCCAGCTCACCTCCCATTAGAGTCAATAGAACATACACCCTCAGAGATCTAGAACACTTCCTCAAGCACACAGCCAAGATGGTACCCACGTGCACTTCCCAGTGCTGTGGCTTATGCTTATTACATCCCCAAACTGGCCTGCTGCTGCTTTGCATATATCCAAATGATAATGCCTTTTGTTTTGCAGCTAAATCATGTGCCTGCTCAAATGTAATCCATCACTACTTATTAATGTTGTTAGACATGTCCCTAGCTTCTCCAGAACACTGCAGTATAAACACTTTGCCCTCCATGAATTAGAAAATCAAATTTCCCTTTTTATACCAGACAAGTTTTCAAACAACATAGTCTCCCTCCATAAAGTTCTTAGAATTTCTCAGGCCCCAAACTTTTTATTTTTCATAATCTATACCAACTGTCAAATCATTGGTGAAGTTGGCAAAAATGGGAATTCACACCACTTTTTTCAGCTCCTGCTTCACCACTCAAAGAACATAAAGTCAATATCTACTTTTCTCTGCCATGGGCTCTAAAAAGTCCTCAAAATATGAATTTTTAAATGGAGAAGGTGTTTTCTAGTTATATGAAGCAGACGGAATCATTAAACAGGCACCTACCTCTCTGGGGGAAAATCCACACATTCAACTCTAGTCATCATAAAATACAAGTATCCTAAACAGAGCCTTTATGCAATGCCATGGCACCTTCAGCCTTCATTTAGTGGCCTTGCCTTCTCAGTAAGTCTACTGCTGATAGCATCCAATTAATCACCCAGGTATTAGACTTTGTGATGCGGAGCAATGAAGTGCTAACGAGGACCACGTGTGGTTTGTGAATGGCCTCCATGTGACCAGCCACACTTGCCAAATGGAGAGAAAACACTCAAGATGGAGCTATGAGAGATCTTAGAGGGCAACCCCAAGCAGTAATACTGTGTGTGTTTGGGTGTGCCAAGGACTTCAGAAGGATTCCGAAAGTTACGTTAATGTTTTGTGTCAATTTAATTTCAAAACATGCTATTTTCAAAATCTTTTGGGGGTTCCTAATTCACTCATAATGGTAATTGCAGGTCCACTACCCTTCAACACATAACAATCTAATTTAATTCATTAGGAAGAATGAGTGCATTGGAAAAACAAACATATCAGAATTATGCCACACTTTGGCCTTCTTACCTCAACTAGTCATGCAGAATTGGCAATTTGTTAACATATCTGAAATATGCTTTGAAAGACTTGAGTACGAGGCCAACTTCAACTTTTAATCAACCCTTAAGATTCACACATTTTCACATTTTTTATTTTCATCAATAATTTATCAGCCTGACACCAACTGCCTGTTGATATTAATGGCTCATGTAGAATGTCTAAATCAATGTTTCTCAGCCAGGGGTGTGCCTCTGAGTAGCCCGGAGAGATTTTGAACATTGACATGCTGATTCCCACACGTGGAGAGGCTGACCGAGCATGGTCTGAGGTTGGGCTCTGGAATCCTTATTTTTATATAGCTAACCCAGAGTTTGGCCTGCACATGTGTTTAGGAGTAAATGTACTGGTCCTTTAAAACATGATTCAATTAACATTTTTTATTCACATATAAGGTTATATTCATAACTTCAAAGATGCTGTATTTCTTTTCATTTATATACAACTTTAAATCTGTCTGTTCTGTGGAGGTAAACACACTTAGAAGATGGGGCAGAACTTTCCTGAGGTGGACATTTACGGTTGGCTACGGTTCTGGTTAATATCACTCAGTAACAAACCACCCCAAAATCAGTGGGGTAAAACAACCATTTGTTTATGACAGGAAATCAAGCGGGGCACAGCAGGGGTGTTTATCTTTTGGCCTCACTTGAGAAGACTCAGACACTGAAGATGACTCAATCGCTGAGGATAGGAACCATCTGGAAGGTCCTTCACTCACATTTCTGGCACTCAGGCTACGCTGACTCCAGGAGAACTCAGCTGTGACTGTCAACCAGAGCACCTCACATGGCCTCCCTGTGAGGCTTGGGCTTCCTCACAGCATGATGGCCCTGACATAGCCGAATATTTTAATTCACTCCAGTGTGAGTGTTGCGGACAACAGTGTAGACAGTGCACTCCCTTTATGACTCCCTTGGCAATGCATCTGTTTCATTGCCCAAGTTAAAAAGCAAAACAAACCTCATGGAAGAATTTCAGACATTATCTAATGCCTCAACAGGAAGATATTTGGGGATAAGGGGCACAGCTTTTAGGGTTCCTCCATCCCTACCCTGATTTGGGTTGAAAAAGAACCTAGGTAGAGACTTCCCCTGCACATTACCGATGCAAAGCAAAAAGGAAACACGGACACACCCACGGAAATTTCTGGGACATCTATCAAATTATGGAGGGCATGTGGCCAGCTATGCCATGAGAGGGGAATGAGAAAGCAAAACAAGGATGCCCCTGTGAGGGGAAAAATGCCCTTTTCAGACCCGCAAACAATTTCCCGCAGCCCGCATTGTGGCTCTTAGCCCAGTGACTGAATGAAGACGGCACATTCCCGTAGTGCTTCACAGTTTTCAGAGAACCTTCTTACTCTACCACGTAGAACTCAGACGTAGGAATCCCTGCAGCAGGCACAGAGGGAAGGCAGGTTTCAATGGCTCCACCTTCCAGATGTGGGACTAGAGAGACAGTCGAGGGTGTGGAGTAGGTTTTTCTGGCGGTCCTACTGCTGCTGTGTGGCAAAGCTAAGGCGTGCACGTGGCGCCTCACTCTTTATTCCACGGAGTTCGTCCGATTGTCTTCGCTAATTATGCAACGGAAAATCTCACCATGCACGCATCTCAACCGTACTACTGGAAGTGTCTGAGCCAGCAATTCAAAAAGGTCCATTTACACATCGTTAGCTAGCAACTATTGAGTGCTTACTCTAGTCTATGTCCGGTACGTCTGTACGCATGTTTCATGCACACCCTCTCGGCTACAAAACTTGTTGGTCATGTGCGTATTGATTCATACAAGCTGGATAAATGGCGATACAGTCCCCAAGACACAAAATGGTGGTAGCTATATAATTTTTCACAAGATGACTATTAATATCACCTAGAAACACCAAGTAAATTCAAAACGCCAAACAGGTGCATGCAGTGACCGGGGGGGGGGGGGGGGGGGGGGGTCGTGGTGGAAACATTAACATACCCCACCCACATCTGTTCCCCCACTTGACCTACATGCTTTTCCCTACGAGCGTCTATAGTTCCTCCCAAATTCAGGTAGTTGTCTTGCCAAAAGTATTTCCTGCAACATCCCAAACATGAATCAGCATCCTGAGTAGAGGAATCCAAGTAGCAAACGAAAAGGGAAAACCCTGGATCTTGAGGAGCAGTTAAAATGATGAAACATAGAAAGAAACAAGAGGACTTGTGGAATCACGAGAGCCAGCGGCTAAGGATCGCCCTTGTGCGCCAAACATCAGAGAAAGCTGTTCAGCAGGAGGAACCGCGGGCTGCGGAGTCTCAGGAACAAGCGCGAGGAGGCTGCCAGGAATGGTGCCGGGGCTGCCGGTGCGGAACTGACCATGAGCTCAGGTGGTTGCCCACCAGGACCGAAAACGCCAAAACCATCCCCCACTGGAATTGGGTTGACAGGCACCTGCCGGACTGACGGCAAGGTCAGGCAGAGTGACCAGACTTCGTGACTTCCCATCTCACTTAACAGCCATACAGGCCACTGCGTAAAGGAAGGAGGACATGGCATAACAACGAATACTAGATTTCTGTTTTAAGTTAATGCAGAAGGAAAATGGGACAAAGCACTCTGGTGTCACAACATGATGTCCTGTTTCCTTCCTTCCCTCTCTTCCTCTGGAGCTCAGACACCCCCACGTTTCACGGTATGCTGCCACCAAGCAAACCTCATGCTTTCTGTAAGGTGAAGTGGTCTGTATACCCTAGTTTTAAAAAAAAAAAAATTTATTAGGGATTTAAGATGTTTAAAACTTTTATTGGGTTTTTGGAAGGGTATTCTTTACTAGACTGCACAGGTGTTGAATGTGCTACCCAATTCTATTTTTCCCATAAGCCCCATCATTTTTACTGCATGAAATTCTATAATGCCTTGATTTTTAGGAAGACATATATTACACTATAGCAGAAATAAAATGAGTATTATCTCATTTAATCCTCCTTTTATCCCTACTTTACAAGAGAAAACACTGAATACTGGGTGTGGTTTCCATTTTACATTAAAATCCCACATCTTGAGTATCTTCTCCCAACCTGTATTCCCTTTCCTTTTTCTAGTATAATCTTTGCCAAGTACCTCCACTTTTCAAAAGCCTTTCTGAGGATGTCATGCTAAGAAAAATCACAAATAGGGGAGTAGCTCCCAGCCCCACTGAAAGGAGGGAATTTGCTCAGCATCCAAATGGAAACTGGTTTCTAGTTATGTAGGCCAAGAGTTCACCCAAAAAAAAAATTCTCAAAAGAAGTTCTTAAGGCCAAAAGAAAGAAACAAAAGGACTTCCAAGAAATGGATCCTAAGGAAAAAAAAATCGAACTGGCAATCTGAAATAACAGGAATTTTCCCAAAGTGACTGATAACTATTGCATTACTTCCCCCAAGGTCAGCAGCAGAATGGGAATTAGAAAGACCAACTTGGGACCTTCCTACTCCTTTTAAATATTGTGTTTCTGTTGCTTGGAACGTTCATATTTCTGCATCAGACTGTTCTCCTTGCTATATTTCACACCCCCTCTGGCTTCACATCACAAGAACAAGGTCAGTATTTGTTTATAATGGAATAGGGGTGCGATGGTGAATAATACAGATGTATATTTTACTTGGAACAAATGCAGTTCACCTTTCTTCTCTGAGTAAATTCAGATCTTGAGAGAGACTGCAGTGCATAAACCTTCAAAAAGAGGCCCTCCTTGGGTATTCAGAACATTTTATCACACCACAAGTTCCTCTTGTTTCGAGCAAAAAGCACCAACAAAGAAAAAAGACAGTTTCTGTAAGACACTTGTTGGAGTTTTGGGTTGTTTGGGATGGTGGTTATTTCTTTTGGGACAAATTGTAAATGTTAACAGAAAAACCAACTTGTTGATGGAATTGGGAATGAGAGGTTTAAATGAATGACTTCAAATAGGTACATCTGTAATATCCTAGGAGAGCACATTTTCTTAGGCCCGTTGCTTTTGGGTTTTTAAGAAGGATTTGAAAATAAATGTTTCTACATTAAAGCAGAATGCTAACGTCAAGATGAAGAGAACTGATTCTATTGAGCTTTAGAAACAGAGACAGGACAGGATCGATCTTGCTGCATACAATAGATTAGCTTCCATTTGGAAAGAGGCAGGAACTAAAGATACAGAGCATAAAACTTTCCATTGGATTCCTATTTTATTTCTTTTGTGGCCACATGTGTCTGTCTAATCTTGACCACAGAATCAGAACGTTAAAAAGGCTTTGAGGGTTCATCGAATCCACACCCAAGCTTATGGGAAGACCTCCCACTAAACCTCCAGACACATGGGGACTTGCCCTCTTTTTAAAGACCTCCACGAAGTCTTTACAAAAAGTGTTCAAACACCAGCTCTCCTGCCAGCAGTCTCCTTGGCCTGTTGAATTTGCATTGGCCCCACCTCCATTAATCAATCCCACCCCAGCAAATAGGCCCAGCCCCCTTGTCTCTAAACATTCCAACATCTGCCCGCACTTATGTGCACCGTGTCACCCAGCTCTGGCCCCCGAGCCGGCAGTCTTGTTCTAATCTCTGTGGGGGCTAAGGCACAGGTGTGGGTCTCAGGCAGCCAGGGCCCCCCACCCTCCCCCACATGGCCACTGGCAGCCCTCGGCTTCTGAGAGGCCAGTGTGAGGGGAGGCAAATTCCTAAACACTCCAGAGCCTTGGAGTGTTTTATTCTTCACAAGGAAAAAAAGATTCATAGATCTTTCTATTAGGGAAGCTGCATGTGACACATGACATGAAATACTCCCCCCCTTCCCACAGTGGATTGATAATTTAGCTTCCCCAAATCAAACTCCCAATCAAGCCTCGAGCTCTGCAGGGCCAACTCCCACCAAAATCCCCACTCTCTGGCTTGAAACAGCAGGGAAGTAAACTGTGCCTCGTTAATAGGAAAGAATTGGAGGTGCTAGGAATAGCCCCAGGACTAAAAAAACAGGTACTAACAGTGATGTTTCCCAGGAAATGTCTGTGGCCAGAATCGTGGATGAGGGACACTCCACAAGCTTGAGGGGAATGTCTGCTTTCCTCTCCACATGTATGATGCGGCCTCAGAGCGCCTCCTGAAACGCCTCTCCTCCATCCCCCACCAGTGCTCTCAGGTGGCCCCTCTGTTGGGCATCAGACGGCCTGAGAGAAACCCACGGGGGTTAGCAGTAGTACCCACCAAAGCAGCCAGGATCGCATGAGGAGAATGGGGCCATGGCCACACCCTGCCAGCCCTCCACAGACAGACCCCCCTGGAGATGGGTGAAGGGCCGTCCCCCCACTGTGAGAGGCTGACCCTGTTCCATGATCTCCCTCCATCTCAGCAACAGAAGAGAGGAGGCCTGGGCTGACTGATGTGACCGTCCACTCCACTCTACAATGGCATGACCCTGAGAGAAACCTGAAACCCAGCTGGAAATGGAGTGGCTTTCAGGGTCAATCTCTTCTCAGGTGGCAAAGATTTTCAAGACCCCAGGCCCCTCACACCAGGGCCGTAGGCCAGGGAGTTAGAGCCACCAGTTACATCTGCACATAAGGCCACTCGCGTCCCTTTAACTTCCTGCTTGTTGTACTCGCTCTGAAGGCCTCGAGCTAAAGTCAGATTTTGATATTTAGTGTAAGAACTAGGAAAACTCCCCCCACCTTCTTCTATCAAAATCATCTTTCAACCTCCCTTACTTGTTTCCACACTGAGAAATCACATCCAAGTTCCTACAACCCCTTATAGCTCAGATGACCTTAAACTGACGTGTGAATTTGGATCACGTTAAATCAATGTTCCCAAAGCTTGGGTCATCCTTTCTTTCACAAGACGATTTTCCCAGACTAAATGAGGATATTTTTACGTGGCAAACAGATTGCTTACACAAATTCGGTTCATGTGACTTTTAAATAAAGCATATAAATTACACCACCATAAACCTTTCTTTTTTTCAGGTTTGTAACTGGAGCATCATAAATATCAGACTTGATCATCTTTGGTTCATAATCCAGATGTCACTGTCTTAACAGTGCAAGCCAAGGGATTCTTAGAAAGGATAGCAGCGCCCCCTGCTGGTTTCCTTTGCAGGCTGAGTTTTTACAAGGTAAGGAGTCTGGGTATGAAGTCCTTTGATGCTAAAATCCCTTGTAGTTAAGAGAGGAAATGAGGTTTTGAATGCAACGTTCTTCATTTCCTCAGCAACGCACACTGCAGCAAAGAGAGGTTCACATTTCTTCCATTATTATTTCTAGCATTTAATACGGCCAGCCACATTAGACCTGATGACATCTCAGTGGCATTGTTCTCTATTACTAACGGTGTGTGACAAAACTATGAGGGGGCTCAACCTGTCCCACTCTATGTAATACTCCCACTCTAGGCAACGGACCAGCATCTCTGGCAATCTTTGAGGTGGTCCCTCAGGAATCACAGTAGGACAAGGACAGCGCACTGAGGATGACAGAACCTGGTTCCGTGCCATTCAGCTCACTACTTGAGACCAGCAAAGAGCCTCAGCTGAGTAAGAAAGCCCTGACCACAGACACGGAGCAGATTATCAATCCTGATCTGAAAGTAGCTTCCAAGCCCAAACACCACAACCACTTACTACCTAAGGAATTCCTATGGATTTAGAGAACCAAGAGAACTTTTGGGTGGCTGGCTCTGGCATGGCACCTGTGCAGTCCTTCATTATTCAACAAAAATAGCATTGTACCCAACAAATACTCAGTGAGCATTTATCTTGTCCTGGTGCACCACAGGCATCAAGGATACAATGGTGAACAAAAAAGCAAAACCTGCCCTTCCTGGAGCTTGCTGTGTGGGGAAGAAAATAGGCACCATACAAATAATCCTCAAAATGAATGACAAACTGTGACGAAGGACATGAAGGAAAGGCACACAGTGCCACAGGGGCATATATCATCTAGGGAAGTACAGAAAGTTTCCCTGCATAAATGACATTAAAACTGAGACCAAGAGGACAAACAGGAGTTACTGAGGGTCGGGGCAGAAGGAAAGGGGGAAGCGTTTCAGGCAGAGCAATGAGCATGTGAAAAGCAGCTCACTGCCAGGCAGAGAGGGTCAAGTCGTTAGATGTGAACTTGTCATGCCTTTCCATGTCTTTATGACATTACATCTATAAAACTGATACTCCCCCCAAAAAAGATTATAGAAGCCAATAAACCTTTCTCAGCAGTTGACCAAATTTCTGCAGCAAACTGAGTCATCAGCTCATATCTTGGGAAATGAGAGAACAATGGCCAAGCCTTGTACACAGTGGGCCTTCTTCCAGTTTTAACGCCTACCTACTGGGAGTTTTGGATCCTACTGAGCTCTTTGCTTTATCTTTGCACACTTGTAACTGCTTGTACCATGTCCCAGCACCAGAGTTTCCCCTTATATGGACATCTACTTACCTGGGTCTTTCAGCTTCCCAGACATTCTTCCAGTACTTAAGAGTGTTTCGACACTAAAAAGTCCCAGAATTTTACCCTGGTCTTCTTTGACAATGCCTCAAAAGGGTTATCTGCAACATCATTTTATTTCTTTATTTCTTTTTTTCATAATAATATTTTTATTATATTATGTTAGTCACCATACAGTACATCCCCGGTTTCCGATGTAAAGTCCGATGCTTCATTACTTGCGTATAACACCCAGTGCACCATGCAATACGTGCCCTCCTTACTACCCATTACCAGCCTTTATTTCTGATATTTTAACACTCATTTAGAACTTACTATGTGCCAGATGAGTTCTATGTGCTTCACAAATGGGAATTCATTTAATCCTGCTGATAATCCTCGGAGGTGCCTGCTAACATTATCTGCATGTTACAAATGGAGAAACTGAGACACCAAGATGAGAAACTTTCCTGAAGTCACTTAGCCAGTAAGTGGCAGAACCACAATTTGGCTTCCAGAAACAGAGCTCAGAACCATCACCCCAGATCGATTCCTCTTAGCAAAAGTAGAGCCACTTGACCAACGGTGCTTTTTTTTTTTTAACCTAGTTGTAGAGTCTAGGTCTCCAACCGGTAGAACCCCATCAATTCTACCTCCCACCTACATCTCAAATCCTTTTTCTCATCTCCCTCCCATTGGTTTTTGCACCAAGACAGTTCCATCATCTCCCGTGTGACCACTGCAGCCCCCGGCCCCCTACCTGTGGGCTCCAGTCTCCAGGTCCTCCCTTCACACCTACACTCCACGCTGTGTCACAGCACTCTGGAAATAAAGATCTGCTCTGTGTATAGCCTTCACTATCCCACCACTGACTGCAGATCGAAATGAACCCTCACACTAGGTCCTCCGTGGGCTGGTCCCAGTCTTCTTTTGCAAGCTCATTTCCCAAATCCCCACCCCACTCTCACCCTCAGCTCAAACTTGCTCCTCCAGCAACACTGGCCCATTGCCTTTCTTCCTGGGAGGCAACATTCTATCACACTTCTGTGACATCTGTGTGCTGGTCCTCCTACTGGGAATGTCTTTCCATCTCCTCTTCCTCCTTTAAGCTGCAGCTCAGGTAACATCTCCTCTGCCAGGTCCTCCTCTCTCCCCCACAGGGCGTTTGTTTTCTTTGTGCTGCCTCTAAACCTTGTGCTGGTGCTGGTGTTACTGTGGGCATCAGGACGATGGGAATAGGGCAAAGGTAAGAGGGTGCCAAAACATTCAGGAAGCAAGATCAGTAAGACTTTTATTGTAGGACAATGTACATAACATAAAATTTGCTATTTTGACCATTTTTAAGTGTACAATTCAGTGGCATTGAGTGCAGTCACAATGTTGTGCAAAAATCACCTCTGTCCATTTCCAGAATATTATATCTTCCCAAACAGATCTCTGTACTCATTAAACAACTCCCCATTTCTCCGCCCGCCAGCCCTAGTAACCCCTATTCTACTTTCTGTCTCCAGGAATTTACCTAGTCTAGATATCTGCGGTAAATGGAATCATACAGTATTTGTCTTTTTGTGACTGGCTTACTTCACCTAGCATAATGAAGTTAAATAATATTTTAATGCAATATTTTTAATAATCAAAATAGGTGCAAAAAATTTAAGATGAACAAAGTATCAAAATTTTAGATACAGATGGGATCAGTATCACTGACTTTTCCTTTTGCTTCTGGTTCCCAGGCAGCTTAGCACTGATGCAGTCTGAAATTTTTGATATTTTGTTCATCACGGATTTTTGGGGCATTAATTTTCATTTTCAAAAATATTGCATTAAAATATTATTTAGCTTGATAACTGACTTTTTCTGGTGCAGTCAAGGCAAGGCAAGTGCCTCCCATGTCTTATCACAGGCCCTGCTCTGGCGGTACAAAACCCTATCCTTCTGCTACCCCAACCACTGTACAACTTGAGTGAGATACAATACGCTTGCATGCAAACACAGCTTCAAGACAAGTCCTCCCTTAGCCACCGCCACCTCCCCATGAGACTGCTATCCTTCAGCCCCTCTTACACTCCTGAGCCACAACTGTGCTCATAGCTCTAGTTTGCATCTAGCTGCACTGTGGTTATTCCCTTCTATCTGCTTTTCTGGTATGTGAACTCTTACGTGAGAGACTGAATCTCTGTCATCTTGATAGGGACTTGGCCTTGTACAGTGTTGGGTTCACAGAAGACGTTTAATAATTGTTTGTTGAATGAAAGGCCCCTTTGCTCCCTTTCCCACAATGAATAAGTATTTCAAAATACCAAAGTGAGATTTTGCCTTTATCTGGTTAATTCCAACAAACCATATAGGATTATTACATATTGCATAATATATGTTAAGTATATATTATAGTATATAATTACAACATTATTTCTATAATCCATAAAGGTCCATGTTAAAGGGCTGGTGACCTAAAAAGCCCTAACTGTGGCATAATTCAGAAAAGAATATTTCGGGGTTCCCTGGTCTCCTACTTGTTCACAGTCCTCTAGGCCAAGGACAGCCCACTCTTGCCTCCTCAAGTTGCCTTTGCCCACTCACCATCTCCTTGAACTGCGGTGTCACAGATGAGAGACATGCCTTGAACATTGTCGGAACAGAACCTACTTCTGGTTTCCCAAAACACTGATTCCACCTCGGTTTCTGCTTGACCAAAATCCTGTCCACATGCTAGCCTGGCACTCTTGGCTGTCCCACTCCTGGCTTACAGACCCAGCTGTACCTCCCGTAGGAATGCCTACAGCCCTGTTTGGTTTCCTGATCTTACTTCCTGTCTTGCGGCCGCAGTCCTGACATTGGCTTGAAGTCTCTAACCGCAGCCTATGGCCAAGTCTTGGCGTGGTGATTTATAGACTTCTCACATTTGAATTTAGCTTGGACCCCATCATCTCAATTGAGATTTCACTTCTTATTTGATGCCAGTAGAAAACGAGGTTTCCAAATTCTTAAGTGCCTAGAATTGTTCATCTGGCTGTACGTCTAGAGGTCTTTAAAGCAGAACTAAACAACATACCATCCAAAATCTCAGCTCCTGAATTTATCACCCACCCCAGAGTCAAACACCCCCACCCTGACGACGTTTGTTTCTCCAGTAACTAGAGTTTTGCTTGGATTGATTTTGCTATAGCTGTTGGATCACTTACTTTTATAACTAGAAATTTTCTTCCTCTTTCAGGATATCCACTGTTTCTAAAGTTCCTCCTTACCCTTTTGTCTCATAAATAGTCTTCAGGCAGTGCGCACAATCAAAACCAATTGACCAAAGAGGTGTGATAAGCAAGGGCCCAGGTATGACAAGATAGCAACAATTGTCTCACAGCTGTTGCATCACCTTTCACAATACTTAAGAATAAAGTCTGAGCTAAAACCAATCCAAATTTATCTTTCCAATTTGATGAGTGCCAAAATTAATTTACAAATACAGACCAAAAAGGGAAGAAGCAAAGGAAGAGTTCAAAGAAGATGTATCATCCAAATTCATCTTGAGACGCTGGGAGAACAGCCAACTCATGAATTTAAGTCACGAAATAAATGCCCATAAGCATTCACAAAAGTATACAGGTAAAAATACTGTAGCTCCTTCATGGCGTAATTCAGGCATTTGAAGGTAAGTGTGTTTCATGGCATTGATCCAAATCTCTTTCTTTATATAGAGTATGATTATAAACAATGAAACTCATTTTCATTTGTGCCCTACAGAGTTAGTTAGATTTCTTTAGACTACCCATCTTGGATAATTTGGATAAATAGGCAATGATAAAATTGTTAATATGTTATTATTTTTACATATACATACTGTATTAGTTACCTAGGGCTGCTATAACAAAGTGCCACAGACTAGATGTTTTGAACAACAGAAATTTATTGTCTTGCAGGTCGTGAGGCTGTAAGACCAAATTCAAGGTGTCAGTGAAGTTGGTTTCTTTTTTTTTTTTAAGATTTTATTTATTTATGTGACAGAGAGACAGACAGCGAGAGAGGGAACACAGCAGGGGAGAGAGAGAGGAAGAAGCAGGCTCCCAGCCGAGGAGCCCGATGTGGGACTCGATCCTGGAACGCCGGGATCACGCCCTGAGCCAAAGGCAGACGCTTAACGACTGCGCTACCCAGGCGCCCCTGAAGTTGGTTTCTTTTCAAGACTATGAGGGAAGGATCTGTTCCAGGCCCTTCTCCTTGGCTAGTAGATAACCATCTTTTCTCTGTCTCTTCACATCATCATCTTCTTTCTATGGATGCCTATCTCTGTGTCCAAATTTCCCCTTTTTAAAATGACGTCAGTCATATTGGATAAGAGCCACCATAACGACTTTGTTTACCTCTACAAAGAACCTGTCTCCAGATAAGGTCACATTCTGGGCTACTTGGGGTTAGGACTCCAACATAACCTTTTTGTGGGTGTTGGAGGTCACGATTCAACCTATAACACATACTATATTCATGTTTTTATACCTTTCTTCACTTGTTAACAGGAAAAGTAAATTTAGAAAATGTGTTGGTCAGTTCTTCCCATGCTCATGGGCCTTCCAGAAGAGATGTTTCCCATGATGGTAAGGACCAGACCTTTGGAGGAAAACAAAGACACAGGACAGTCTCCTTTGTTTCTTCTGGGTCATGATTTTCTGAGGTTAGGATGAATTTTATGTGATAGAGGACATGGATAAGTTTTAACTTGGATATTTTATTCTCAAGTTCATTAAGCCCTAAGATTAAACAGTGCATCTCATCATTTGTTGAAAGAGCAATCTAGCCCCACCTTCATCACAGCTGATACTGCTAATCCCAATCTCATGTCACCAGTCAGCACTTGCTACATAATTTGTGAGATCCAGTATAAAATGAGAATGTGGAGGACTTTGGGTGAGTGGGGGTTGGGTAAAATGGTTAAGTGGGGTGAGAGATACAGGCTTCTGTTTTGTAATGAATAAGTTATGGAAATAAAAGACACCACGTATGGGGAAAAAAAGAAAATGTTTGGTCCTTTGCTCAAGAATTATTACAAATTTTAAGACAGCAACATCAGAGCATTAAATCAAATGTGGGGCCCTTCTAAGCACAGAGCCCTGTGCAGTCACACAGTTTGTATACACATGAAGCCAGCCCTGAATACGCTGTATTTGAAGCAAGCATACCAAATATACATTTTACAATGGTAAAAATATTGTTAAATTGTTTACTTTGGTGAAAGTTTTAGTGGCGGGTGCAGGGCACAAGTGACAGAACTCTACAGTGATCCACGAAGGGAAGAAACTATATTATTTGTCAAAGTTTTGGGTCTCAGCGGCTTACCCAAGGTTTACTTCTGGCTCACTGCACTGTCAGAGGCTGGTCAGTCAACAATCCTGTGAGGCTTTCTCTAAGCAGCCCAGTGGCCTTCCATCTTGCAACTGCACCATCTTGGAGTTCTTTGCTTCCAGTCACAGGGAGTAGAGAGAGAATAAAGAAAGCCCACCATCTCTTCATTGCTCCAGACCAGAAGTGAAATACTATCTTTGTTCATGTTCTCATTGACCAGATCCTAGTCCAATGTTCCCAACCTAGCCTCAAACAGGCTGGGAAATATAGTTTTCTTGTATGCTCAGGAAAAGGCAATGAATTGGTAAACATCTAGCTTAACTCTGCCATGGAAACTATCAGCTTCCATGGAAATAAAATAAATCCATCAACCACACATTAATAAGTGTCAATTAAGTACACAGGACTGAGCTGGTATTTGAGGAGAGATTAGATAAAATATTTTAATACCTTTCCTTAAAAGGCTTAGTGCTCTGTTCTGGAGATAAGATACACAAACACCAGAAAGATCAATGTTGAAAGAAGTAACTACACCATTGTAGGGTTGGGAAAACTTCACGCAGGAATTCATACTTGAAAAAAATGGAAATAAATAAAGATTACCCAAATGAGAACAAGCAAAGGGTTTTCATTCCAAGCTTGCTATAGCAAGGGAGTCAGCCACCATCTCTTGCATTTGTCAGAGACTCAGGGGCAGGCCAGGAATGGGAAAGCTATACAATGAAGAAGAGAGAAGGATCCAGGGCCCTGACTAGAAGCAGTTGGCATGGGGAAGCTGTAGGTGAGCTAACTAAAAGTGGCACATCCTGTATGATGGGTTAAGACTTTCTCCAATTGTTCCTAAGTTGGAAGTGGGGGCAAAATTAGGGAAATTTTTAAGTCCTAGATTTGGCGACCATTGTTCACAAGGTATTATTGTTTGGTTTCCTAGACTGGTTGCTAAAGACAGTGGTCTGAGTTCCTACAAGTCCAAGTCGTGGGTAGCAGGTTGGCTTCCTGGACTGGCTGCTACAGATTGTGAGTCAGAGTTCTATTTCTCTATAGGGTCTAGTGGGCGTCTGTATTTTTCAGTCTCTCAAGAGCTCTGGAAAGAAAATGGAAAGACAGTCCATAAATGGGAACGGCATGAACAGAGATTGTTTTTTACAAAGAGGAGGAAAGAACCAGATCAGCACAGTTAGAGTGGATATTTCATGTTCACTCATTCACGTATTCATTCATTTAATTAACATTCATTGAATATCTGCTCCCTGTCAGACATTGTTCTCAGTGCCTGGTAATAAGAAAGAAGGACACATAACCCTCAAGCAGTTTATGGCCTGTCTTACCCAGGGTCCTGCTGGTGACCTACAGAAAACAATTTGAGTGGCTATTTTCTCAATTTTCCCAAGATGAGATATACCTAGTACCACAGATGCATAGGACGGAAGTTAATTAATCACATACAATCAGTACCTCAGGGCATTCAGGGTAAAATCTCACCTGGAGATTAAGAAGGGATGGAAGGAAAAGATGGACATGTAAACAAACAAGTGCAATAAAATATTGTTAAGAGGCTTTCCCTACTTCTACTCAAGAATTCCAAGCTGCTTACCAACCACCACCACCCAGAGGCAGCCATTAATGTCTAGCCGAAGGCAAAGAAGTCGGAGTCAATCTCCCTTAACTTTTTGTGAGCCTGATGGTGGATTTGTTCATACCCTTCAATGTCATTGTATTCATATACAGTATTGACACAGTAGTTTTCAAACTCTGATTCCCATGGCGGGGTTAACTATCCCTTCTTAAAGTTGCCAGGAGGATGACTGCATGCAATCAATTCCTTGTTCATCCCTCTAAGCTGACAGTCCTAAGGCCATTGCCTACCAAATGATGGCTCCCAATCATAGGATATAGATATCATGAAATTCATCTTTTTACTCCTCTAATCACTTGGAGAACAGTCTATATTGGTAGGAATATAAGTGAAAAATTTGGGATTTATGAAATTGAGCACGTTATTTTAAACATTTATGTCCTCTAAACATATGGTCTCAAAGACAGTGCTAGCTGCTTGTCTTATAGCTGAGCAGTTATGAGGTTCATAGTGTGTTCAGTGAGGGGCACAAAGGAGTAAGGGGCAGATTGAACTGAATCTTCAAGAATGACTCCCCAAAAGCAATAACCAAGGTAAGAAAAAATGTGAGAGATACATTCACTAGAACAGATGAGGTTGGAAAAGTCATCCCAGGCAGACCAGCCTGGTAAGCAAGACCAGATGGATAAAATAGCATGGAACTTTCCAGAACAACAAATGCTTCAGGTTGATTCTCTCCTAAATCTGCAACTCTGGATAAGACACATCCTCTGGAGGCAAAATAACATGATGGATACTCTGCCCAATGTTTCCAGTCAGTTTCATTTGAAGAAAGAAACAGAGATTATTACTGTATCTGCTCCCTGGCATCCACTGCTCTTACTCATAAATCCAGTTCCCTAACTTCTTTTGGGACAAAAAGCAGGGGTGGGCGGTATGGACACAGGAAAGCCTCTCAGGTAACCGCACACATCCTCCCAGATGCTGCTCCGTAGCTGCCTGGCTCCCTGCATCTCTGAGGCCGGAGACTTGAGTGGAGTCTCCCTTCTCTATATAATACATTCCTTTCGCTCCTTCCTGCCCACAAAACATGCCTGGCAGCTCTGGTGACCGATGAACACATTGTAAAGAGGGAAACAGGTGACCTCCTCCCCCCAATTCAACAGCCCACAGACCCTGAGACCCACATCAGCACATGGCTGTGTTTTCCCTGTTGGAATCAGAGTAGGGCCTCCAAGTACAGCTGTGCAGATTGTATCTTGCCCAAGGAAGGGATGTGGAGGGGACAGCAGGTCCTTACTATGTCATAAGCCCTGATATGAGGCTATATCGACCAATAGGACATTGAACCCCTTTGTTTTGCAGAAAGACACTGCATGAGTTATTATAGCTCTGAATGTCAAGTTATATGAATTCTAAACTCTCAAGTAATACATCCAAATACATCCTATTTTGAAAGAATTCCATGATGACAAGTTCCCACCTCCACCAGTAACGCCACCTTCTGCCTCAATATGAGTACCAGTTCAGAATCCAGTGGCCTTCACCCAGGAGCCTGTGGTTGGAATCGTCATTTCAGCCATCTTTTATGGGAATTAAAGGGGTGTGATGAGCACAGGGTGATATATGGGAGTGTTGAACCACTACATTGTACACCTGATGCTAATATTACACTGTATGTTAACCAGAATTTCCATAAAAATGCACAAGAAAGAAAACAAATACAACAGAGATCTCTTGCTGTAGGATGGTATAGTTTGAGAGAGGAACAACTGAGTAAAACATATAAGGTGACAAAATAAGCTTTCTGTCAATAGTACCTGTTCAAGAATCTTACTCTTATTTTTAATAGAAAATAAAGGATTTTAAAAATTAAAAAAAAAAAAAGAAAAGAAAAAGAATCCAGTGGCCTTGCCTTGTGAAATGCACACTGAAGAAAAGACTTGAAGTCAGCTGGAATGGTTTTGGCCCTTGGATCGTGAATTTCATTCATTCATTCAACAACTATTTATTGAAGATCTCTTCCATTCAAGGAATAGGTGTAAGCACTGTAGGAATACAACGGTGAATAAAACACACAGAAATCCCAGCTTCTATGGAAGAAGGGAGGGAGACTAGTGGAGGGAGATGACAATAAATAAACAAAATTAAGTGAAATATATGGTGTGCTAGACAGTCAAAAGTGTCGTGGAAAAAGTAAACCTGTTAAAGGGAGTAGAGCTGTCGGGGAAATGGCAATTATAAGCAGGTGGTCAGGCAGTAAGGGAGCAGCCCATGTAGTTAAATGGGGGAAAGCATTTCAGGCAGAAAGAATTTCAAGGACAAAGGCACTAAGGCAGGAGCATTCAAGGCTTGTTCGGGATAGCCAGGAGGTCAATGTGGCGGTGTGAGCAAGGGTCAACAAAAATAGAAGATGCAGTCTAATTACAACACCTTGTACAGCCACATAGCCCTTTAAAATCCTTAGGTTCCTCTTCTGTAAAAAGGGAGCAGTAAGACCATTTCATGGGGAGCTGAAAAAGTGTCAGAATATATTTGGGAGAACTTGGTAGACAGTAAACATAGTAAGGGATTGCATAACTGAGACATCTAGCCTTTTCCCCTCCCTTCCTACTGCCATCTTCATTCTTCTTTCTCTGTGTCCCTACCCAGCCATGGGTACCACACAAAATGACAGTGTACCCTCCCAAATTCTCCCAAAATGAGGTGTGAACACCACCCCCATCATATCGTGACTCAGCTGTATGTAGAAGTCTTTCACACCCAACAGTGGGCCGATTTTAGAGAAGGAGGGGAGGAAATGCCCACCAAACACACTCAACCACCCACCAGCTACTCCAAGGAGTCACCCATCTCTGTACAGTGCCTTGCACAGAGAACATGCTCAATAAATGCCAGGTAAATGGGATGGAATTGAAAAGGAATTTAATGCAGAGGCAGGAAGAAGGAATAACAATGCAAGTGACCACAAAATAGAAGCCAAGAACTAGAGAAGATTTACACAGACACTCATAATTAAAATGAAATTCACAGGTAAACCTGTAAAATGTTGGTCTCTAAGGGACAAACTGCTTGCCTTTGTCTAGAATTTCAAGCCACACCTTCAGGCCAGATGGCTGCCACAAGCATCTGTTCTCCATATGAGGACACAACTCTGCTGAGGTTGAATTGATTCACAAGGGAATTGGGAATAGGTACAATGGAGAAATTCCCAGAAATATCGAGGCTTAAGTCACATTGATCTATGGTACCTATTTATGTTTATTGGCTTATCCCAGGGGAAGGCTGGTTCCAGCATTTGACACTCAAACTGCCCAGTTCCCCTCTCACAGTGGGGCAATGGCTGAACTAGACCAGTTGTCAGCCAAGACGGCTCTGGCAATGTTCAGGGATAATCCAAGCTAAACTGAACTAGAGAGAGCCAAGAGTCAAACCTCAGGGTAACCAAACACAAACACCAAGTTCAGAGGCTGAATCAGAGCAGGAGTGAGGAGCCAGGAGCTCAAATCTGGCAGGGAGAAGACCAAAGAAAGAGAAACTGACTCCAAGTGGAGAGAGGCCTAAGCAGTCACCTCAAAGAGTTCTGGGGCATACTTGTAGTAAAGTCACCCTGGTGTAAAGAACAAACACCAGGTTTAGGAATTTAGGAAACAGTCATCCTACAAGCCCTTCCTCGCTGCTTGTTTAGTGATACTGAGTGAATCTGTCTGGGCTCTCTCCCTTCCTTCCACCCACATTTCCCCCAAGTCCATGCTGTCACTTCGGATACAATAATAATATTGTTATTAATTCCCTAACAAGTCCCTTATATTCACATGGGACTTCATATTTCACACCTATTTGACACACACACAACTACATGTTGCGAAGTAAGCCCAGCAGACATCAGTATTCCCATTATGCAGATGTGAAAACAGATCCCTGCCACCGTCAGAGGTGGAATTGTGACTGGAGATAGGATCTCCTGCACTACACCTAATTCGATGCAGGGCTGGGGCTTAGAAACCCTGGACAACTCCATGCTGAACATATTAACAGCAGAAAACAAAGCGATGACTTCATTTCTCACGTATCAACGTTCTGACTGTGCTTTGGTAGATGCTGGGTTATGAGGACAAGACAGATTTCTGATCAAGGCTCTGAAGTGCCAATGTACCTATACAGACTGGTCAGAGTCACATATCCACCGTTCTCTACTTGCTCCCATCCTCATCAAACAGACAACAAAGGTGACATTGTGCTTTAAAGATAAGAGGGCCCTAATTTTTGCAGTAAGGCCCAAATCAAGCTTTTCTGACTCCTATGAAGATAAGCTACAAGTGTTCCAGTCAAAGGACCAAAATTTTCTCCCCAATGTCACATTAGCTTAGAAAGAAGAACACTGTTCCTCCTTTCATGTAAGAGAAAAATATAAAAACAAAAACATAAGCAAAAGCCCATGTTCCATACAATCCGGCCACCACCAACAAAACACACATTCTAATTCAAGTCATGCTCTTGGTGCTTTCTCTACCATCCAGATTGCTTATTGCTTGTTAGATTTCATTTCACCTCCACCAAGGGGCTAGGAATCTACAAAAGAAATAGTATGTTTTTCCCCTGAGGTCCAGCCCCCCTCAGAGACGATTCTGGCACATTCATCTGGCTCAGGAATTTGGGGTGAAATCACCTACATGCATCTCTGTGGTTTCATCTGAAACATAGGGTCTTCCACGGGCCTTTTTCCCAAGTCTGTTTTGAAGAAAAGCCAAACATTGTCCTTAAACCCTGCAAGACCCTGAAAAGGACAGCTTTGGTAGATCCAACAAATTCTTGACTTGGAGAAGGCCAATAGAGAATGCTGTACCTTTTCAAAGAACAGTCTCTGGGCTACCCCCAGATCTCTTTCTCTCCAGCAAGTGGTTTTTACAAGCACTTTGAATGCATACGTTTAACACAAATTATTTGGTTCTTAATAAAGTACTGGCACATTTAGATTTCTATATCACATTTTTGCCTTTATAAGGACTTTAATAACTCTTTCTCTGATACAAGTCCCAAAACCCTCTGGGTGAGCAGAGCTGGCATGGGACTGTTACATACTAGATGTCCAAAGTTAACAGCTATTGGAAATTTTTATTTACTTTCTTCTTCTGTTTGAGTGTACTTAATGCTATTAAAGTTCTGTTTGGCAGCAGAAAAGGATATAAAAGTGGCCACTTAAAAAAAAGCAATTTGGCCATTTGTGACAACAGCTGCCCGATATTGCATTTTATTTAATTGGAAAAGGATGCAGGAAGTCTGTGGTGCATTAAAGAAACTTAGGGTTTGGAGATCATAGGAATTTTCTCCACTATTTTCTTCTAATAAAATTACCATTATTAAGTAATTTATTGAGTGTCAACAACATACTAGACACTTTTTAAATTATTTGAAATGGACTGATTAAGGGAAAATCATTTAAACTCTTGTGGAAGGGCTCTCTATGGACCTTCCCGAGCATATGTTCAGCTGACAGGGTGACATTGTCATGAAGACCATCCCCACCTGCTATCAAGTCAATGCCAAGACGCAGAGCAGGCACGTCAGGCCCTCTCTCCACCCTCTGGCCCCAGCTGTCTCCAAACTTCTTCCACCATTCAGTCTTCCAGCCACAGCACCCCGTCTGCTTCCCCCCAGGCCCAGTACCCTCTCGTTTCCCCGGCTCTGACACCACTCTTCTCTCGGCTTGGCATGCCCTTCCCAACTGGTCTGCTTAGGGACTTCCTATTCCCTCAAACACAGGCATCAGATCTAGCACGTTCACTTCTAGGTATATACCTAAAAGAACTGAAAGAAGGGACTTGAAGAGACATATGCACACCCATGTCCACTGCGGTATTATTCACAAAAAACAAAAGGTAGAGGCAACCCAAGGATCCATCAACAAACAAATACATAAACAAAATGTGGTATGTGTAACGATGGAAACATAGTAGTCTATGATCACACATCATAGACACGGTGCAACAGTGGTAGCCAGGAGCTGGGGGAAGGAGAGAATGGGGAGTTACCGTTTAACGGTAGAGAGTTTCAGTTTGGCAAGATGAACAGAGCTCTATGGATGGATGGTAGTGATGGTAGCAGATGAATGTGAATGAACTTAGCTCCATTTAAAAATGGTTAACGTGGTAAATTTTAAAGCATGTGTATTTTACCACAACTTTTTTTAAATTTAAAGATTGGAAAATTAAAAGTAATAATCTAGTTTAAGGAACTGAGGTAAGTGGGAGGGAGCGGGTATTAGATCCTATTCCCCTTTACTCTGGGTCTCCCAGGTGAGGCCCTAGGGCCACTGACTGATAGCCACCTCCTCTTCGAGTCCCATGAATATTGCAACTCTGGTCCCCCAACAGACCCACCCATACACATCAAGAATAGTGCAGGGTCCTGATGAAACTATTTTGTTTTTAAAGATGGAGCTTTAAGGAGCATTCCAAACTCTCAGGGTCTAGAAGGAAAGCAGGTAACAAATACAGAAGTATTCTCTTAAAATGCTAACGTTCCTGGATTGTAAGAAAGTCAAGCATTCATCCATTAATATAAATTAGAAGTAATGTGATTAACCAGATCTTACAAAAGGTAGAGTGCACAGGGTGTAAATTTTATTTGGGGGCTGGGGGGGGGTAGCTAGTAATAATTTTAGAGCATGTGGTCCTTTTTGGAGTGGGGCAGGGATAGGGTTAAAATAAATGAGGAAACTATATGCCAAGAAAACTAAGGAGAGGACAAGAGGGAGGACGATGTTAAACAAACTTCACTTATTTAAAAAATAAATAAATAAATAAATAAATAAATAAATAAATAAATAATCATTAGGCTTACTTGGTTCTGTGTCCCAAAAAGGAGAAGGAACTTCTTTTCTTTTCCTCTGCCCTGCACCAAAGAACTCGAATCCAGCACTTGGGCTCCTCCTGTGAGTTGTGCTATGTTGTCAGTTAAATATGCCCTCATAAAAGTATTCCTTGACTCACAAACTTCAGGAATACTATATATGTGTATGTATTTTAAGTGAATAAGTACTATCTTAAGAATATAGTCACTATATTTTCATTAGTAATCTGTTGGAAAACATAGGCCAACTTCCAAACAATACTGGGAATGTAGTTTGTTCAATAGAAGATCCCCTGTACTGAATGTATTCCGTAAATAGCAAACTAAAAAGGAATAATTTGGGAAAAAATACCAAGAATTGCCATCCTCTACATTAGTTTCCTAGGGCTGTTCCAACAAATTACCACAAACTTGGTGGCTTAAATGTCAAAAATTTAAAATTCCCTCACAATTTTAGAGGCTAGAAGTCTGAAGTCCAAGTATCAGTGGGACCACCCTCGCTCTGAAGGCTCTAAGGAAAATCCTTCCTTGTCTCTTCCAGCTTCTGGGGACCCCAGCAATCCTTGGGGCTTTTTGGCTTGTAGCTGTATCACTCCATTCTCTCCCCTTGTCTTCCCATGGCCGTCTTCTCTGTGTCTGTCCTCTGTCTAAATCTCCCTCTTCTTTCTTCTATAAAGACACCAATTATTGGATTTAGTAGACTAAGGGGATTTAGTGGATTAAGTCCAGGATGTTTTCATCTTAAGATCCTTAACTAATTTCATCTGCCAAGACCCTATTTCCAAATAAGGTCACATTCTGAGGTTCCAAGTGGACATGAATTTTTAGAAGACATGATTTAACCCACTACACCCTCCAAATAGGAAGCCAGTAAATGTGAAAATAAAAATGAGATGAGTTGTCAACGGGAGTACCCCACTATGACCATCAAGAATGAGAAACGTCCCATATCTCACGTAGGGAAAGGAATATCTTCTACCATCTGAACAGAGAAACCACAGTGTAAGCTGCATAATATCAATTATTTATATCACTTAATTTATGTTAACAGGATGTTAAGGCCAGAGCGGGGAGAGTCTGAAAAACTCGTGGAATTTTCGGTGCCATCCTAGAAAGAAAATGATTTGATTATTTTCTGATTATCTTTCTGATTAACTATTACTAGTTACCTAGACCAGAATTTTCTCAAACTGATTTTCACAGAAAATAGTTCTATGGGATATTCCTAGAATTAGCATTGTACACACACGTGCACGCACACACACACACACACAGACTGGTACTCAACACTCACAAAACCGCGCTTGTGAGGAGTAAAGCTAAGGACCTGCCCTCGTCCTGCGATGACCTCCCCACAAAGCAGTGGTTTGGAAGGGTTGCCCTGAGCAGTGAGCTGTGCTTTCCCTCCCCAATCCGCCCTCTTCCCATAGCCTCTACTCCTACATTTAAAATGTGCACACATTCCACATGTTGACAGACTCTTAACAAGGGACTGGAAATTTCCAAGTATTTCTTTTCTCTTCACCAGTGAACTGAAGGAAGCAGTTGTTCTCCTAAGTACGAGAATATTCTTCATCTTATATATAATTAAATTGTCGAGTATACTTCAAATCACACAATGACCTTCCTAAACAACTTAAAAATCCTAAAAATTGTGTTTGAAAATGTGGATGTGCTCTGAAGCAACATTCTGAACTCCCACCTCTTTGAAGATTCACTAAAGGAAAGAGTTTTCTCTATGTACCTTACTTAGAAGTTGGAACCCTGGGCATCTCGCACACATATGCGTACACGCTCGCACACACACCATAAACTCCCGGCCAAGCGCCACACTCACCGCCTCGCTGCCAGGCACACCTATTTACAGGAAAGGAGACACAAACAGTGCATCAAAAAAGAAATCAGTGAAACCAAATAGTGATAACAGAGCAATAGAAGTGGGGCAGGAGTGAAACACAACCAGAACCCCCCAATACTTAAAAAAATTCCATTACACTGGAGTGCACCTCTAAATTTCCAATGACTGTTTTCAACTATCCTCACAATTTAGATCCATCCTCATCACTGACCCTAAAACAAGCCACAGCAACTTGAAGTCCCCTTCTGGCAGAGTAATAGCAGAGACGAACTTATCATTGGTGGTTAGTTTGATCAAGCAAGCTGATCCTTGGGTGGGATGTGTTTCACAAAAAAGGTTGTCAGGGCTGGAGACAAGAGGGAGATAGACATTCTAAATAATAAACATTCTAAATAAAGGTTTGTTGGATAGATGGATGGAGACACTTATGAAAACAATCCCAGGAAGACAGAAGATGGTTGTTTAAATTTTCAATGACGTAATAAAGTCGTTAATGAGCTCGGCATTGGACCATGACTTACACATGTCTACCTTTTATGAAACGTGAATAGGCTTAACTGTTAATTACCAAAATCATCAGCTAATTAGAACAATATGTCTTCAGTTTCAAAAAGACATTGTGTGTGTGGACTCAAAACCTGGATCTATCTGTAAGTATTCATTATTCCTTACAAGATGATTAAGATCCCAGATACTCCCAAATTTCAGGATGTTACCTCTAACTTGAGAACACTTTGATAACTGAACCCCTTGTTATTAACTAAGCTAAGAATTTTTTCTTTAGAAAGGGGGTGTAATCAGAAGGGGGAACAAAGCATGAGAGACTATGGACTCTGAGAAACAAACTGAGGGTTTCAGAGGGGAGGGGGTGGGGGCATGGGATAGACCAGTGATGGGTAGTAAGGAGGGCACGTATTGCATGGTGCACTGGGTGTTATACGCAACTAATGAATCATCGAACTTTACATCAGAAACCAGGGATGTACTGTATGGTGACTAACATAGTATAATAAAAAATATTATTATAAAAAAAAGAATTTTTTCTTTAGGATTTATTTATTTATTTGAGAGAGAGAAAGAGATAGAGAGCAGGGGGAGGGGCAGAGGGAGAGAAGCAGACTCCAGTCTGTGTAGAGCCCTATGTGGGGCTTGATCCCAGGACCCTGAGATCCTGACCTGAACTGAAATCAAGAGTCAGCCACTTTTGACTGAGCCAGCCAGGCATCCCTAAGCTAAGGATATTTTTAACCTCACACTCACATAAATTCCAAAAGACACTGAGCACTACACTGTCTGTGCTTTGGGTAAATGGCATAACAGATTTCGAGGTCATAAAGGCTGGGAATCTGGGTCTGTGGGTTCTGACTCTGGACGTGTGATTTGGGGCAGATGACTCTACCTGGATTTTAGTCTCCTCACTTGCAGAGTACAGTGTGTAGATTAGAATAACTGCTTAAACTATATTAAGATACATTTCTGTAAAGTGAAAATAAAAAGTAATATAATAATTATCATGTACTTAAAAGCCCAAGCTTCACAAATGCATTGATAGACTTTTGAATGAGGTTCATCGAAAAAGACCTAGACAAAAAAAGGAGACCCAGGGGTAAAACCAGCCCTGAGGAGCAGACACCCATACCTATGGCTGCCAATTACTGATACAAGACTCTAGACAGAGATCCGCCGTTTGGAGTCAGGCTTTTCCAAGAGTGCAGACACTTAGCCAGGCTCTAAAAGAGAGGGCACAGGGGATGTACTGTATGGTGATTAACATAATATAATAAAATAAAATTAATTATTAAAAAAAAAAAAAAAAAGAGAGGGCAAAGAGTCCTTAAGATTGGCAGAGAGGATCCCCATGGAAAGAGTGGTCAAAGGTCTGAGCTTCCTCCCCTCTCCATGGGTGCTAGTCCCAGCCCCTCCCCCACTTGCTCACTCCAAAAATGGGCAAGGGTTCAGCTTCCACAGAAAGCTTGCCACGAGCTCCTGATGTCCAGAGGACATAGAGCCTGGTAAAGGCAAGAGACTGGTAAAGGCATCAGGGTGTCCTGATGGCCAAGGGAGGAGAGGAAACCTCCATAAGAGCATTGGGAGCTGATAAGAAGGAGATATGTCTCCCATAGCCAGAGGGGGCCTCGTGGAAGTCAGCAAGCCTTGTGGCATCTGGAAACAACCCCATCCAGGAGGTCTACCTGCCTGGGCAAGGTGACCCCAACACAAGGCTCTGGGTGGGGTGCACCATCAGAAGCATAAGCAGAAAATGGTGCTGGACAAAGACATGGTGAGAAGTTCTCTCATGGAGAAGTCTCCAAATAACCCCAGATGTGCCTCAATATCCTGTGGGTGTCTGCCATAACCAGAGGGCACCAACCCAAACTGCAAACTGAGCCAGTCAAGTCAGATCTTTCTGCCCTGACCTCTCCTTCCTGCCACTGCCTCCTGTGTGTGTGTGTGTGTGCGCGCGCGCTCTGGGCTGTCCCTGTGATCAAGGGACAGCACAGAGTAAGGAAAAGAGGCTGAGCCTGTAAGTCCAGGCACCAAGCACAGAGAAGGATACTTGAATGAGAGATTAAAGCTTCTGTTTAGACTTGGGCTTCTTAAAAACTTTTAACCCAGACTATGAATTAACACCTAAAAGTGACCACAAAAGCTCTGGAATCTGCCCAAAATACCACCCAGGAGTAGGGAAGAGAGAGTTCCAGATGCATGTGTAGAAAAAAAAAAAAAAAAGTGGTGCAAGCATATAAAATCATGTCGTGATATCTTACTCCACCAAGCCCACTTGCTACATAAATATTTTACCATATTGTCCTCAGATCCTTCTTTTTAATAGATAAAACTTTATAGATACAAAGTCCCCCTCCCCAGTTTACCTCCCTCCCTCCCCAGAAGCAACCTCGATCCTGATGTTGGCTTATGTCCTTCCTGCCTGTGTTTTTATATATATATATATTTTAGGATTTTATTTACTTATTTGACAGAGATAGAGACAGGCAGCAAGAGAGGGAACACAGGCAGGGGGAGTGGGAGAGGAAGAAGCAGGCTCCCAGCAGAGCAGGGAGCCCAATGCGGGGCTTGATCCCATGAGCAGAAGCCAGACGCTTAACGACTGAGCCACCGAGGAGCCCTGTGTTTTTATATTCTCACAATGTAATTATATACATGAAAACAGCATATGGCATTTGAAATTTGGGGCATGCTGTCTAAGGTCTTTTGTAACTATAATTCTGTGGGATAGTTTGGCTTTTTTATTTTAATTAAATTAAAAGAAGCGAAGGGACTTTTAATTCCCCCTCTACACTTGCGTCTCATTGTTCATGAACAAAATACGGCAGCTCCAGACATGAGAATGCAGAGAGAGGAGCCTGGCCTGAGCGAGTGGCCGTACTAAATTAAATGAAGCAAAGCCAGAGAGGCGCGCGGGGAGAGAAAAGAAATCACGGTGCAGATACAAGATGCGTCCAGAAGAGGGCGATATAATCTAATACAAACAGTGCGCATGCCAGGGCAGTAATTACTTGGTGGATAATTAGGCACAGACCTCCAACAGAACCTTTAAGTGCTAGAAGGTAAAATTGGGAAACACAAGCTGGATCATGTGAATTATTTGCCCAAGGTCAGAAAGCCAGTTAATATTTACTACTGCCTCCCAGTTCGCACAATGGGAGGTCTGCTGGCAGCCCTGCAAACGATTGATTCGGCAGACACACGAGATCAGATTGGCCTAAATCAAGATGATAGGTGTACTTCTTATTGAATTTTTTATGATCCCTTGAGCTGGCTTTCAGGCCTCAGAATGCTCAACTGGGCACTTTGTTCATCATCAAGACATGAGTGCTCAGGGAGAGAACCAGAGATGAAGAATTTGGAAATGTAAAATAAAATTGTGTGGAAGCAGGGTATTTTTAACCCCAAAACAAACAGTAAGCTCTAATTCTTTACATTTATTCTAAGCTATGCTGATAAAGTTTTGTGTGAAAGTTTTAAACTGATACCAGAGGTACGCGCTCTTGACTACCCAGTTGGGATAGGAGTTTCAGACTAGGACAGCTAATGCTGAAGGCACAAAGAAAGCCCAACGTCAAAGCAGCTGACACTGGAAAGCAGGGGTCAGCAAATAGGTCCAGAGCCTAATTTTCAGACAGTGTTACTGGAACAGGGCCATGCCTGTGCGTACAGAGCTTCTGCAGCTGTTTCTGAGCAGTCGAGCAGCTGCCACAGAGACACGGGATATCTTCAATATGGCTTCTTGGTCTGCAAAGCCTAAAATACATACTACCTAGTCTTTTACCAAAAGATGTTTGCCGGCCCCTCTTACAAAGCAATGCTGTCCAATCTAGCCTTCTAAGGTGATGAAAACGTTCTATTATCTATGCTGCACAGCACGTGAGCCACCAGCCACACGTGGCCACTGAGCACTTGGGAGAGTGCGGCTGGCAGTTACGATGCTGGACAGCAACTGAAGAACAGAATTACTTTATTTTATTTTCAATTAATTTAAATTGAAAGAGGCACATGTGGCCAGGAGCTCTGGGAATGAATCGTCCCATGGCATCTGTCAACGCTGGGCTTCCCACAGTGCTGAGGTTGTGTTATTTACAAAAACGGGCTGTGGGACAGATTCCCCCGAGGGCTGGACTTCATTGACCCTGGCCTCATAGTGTTAACACATGGAGACGTTGGGCTCCCTTTGTGACCTCAGCACCAGCTATCCACTCCTAACACCTTCCCAGGACTCTCCACTTCCTTCTGAAAGACCATCACTCATAAACTCTGCAGAGGAAAAAAACAGGGAAGGCACAACCCACTATGTAAAGCCGGATTGAATTTCTTTGTCTTATATTTAGCTTCTTTAATCTGTACTAGTGTATCGTGTAGGAATATTTTGGCTGCAAGGAACAGGATACCTAACGGTGACCTAAGCAACCAGGGTTTATTTACTCACACGACAGTCTCAGGCAGGCAGCTCTGGTATTGGCTCAGCCAGTCAACAACATCAGAGCCAGTATTTTACAATTCTATTGAACTTCCCATCTCGGTTGTAAAAAGGCTGCTAATGCATTTGAGTCAGAAAGAAGTGGGAATGGCTGATGCACCCAATAACCCAATATATCTGTCCCTTTTATCAGTAAAGTGTGAGACTTCCCAGAAGATACTCTGTATAAACCCTTACTGGTACCTGGGAGTAACTGGCACTGGATCACAGGCCCACCAGAGCTCTAAGAGAGGCTGAGAAAGCAAGGAAAACAGCATTTCCTGATTGGATCAGCCAGCAGTGGTTGTCACCTAGGGATGAGCACACCAGCCCCATGAAGGAGGGGATAGAGATTGTGTAAACGACAACAGTATCCCCCAATTATAGGAAGGCTTGGGTCCCAAGAGTGTCCTCCATCATAGCTTTCCAGGATTTCATGAACAGATGTGTGTTCTTTGTACCCATCCCTTGGTTTGAGAACGATTTACTGACTACCACGGAACATCAGGCATTGGGCCAGATGTCAGGAAGGAGCAGAAGATGGGGCTGGACATGTTGGCCCAGAGTGTGGAGTGTCTGTATAAAAGCATGAATGAAAGGTTTTGTGAAATAATAGAAAGATCTGTGCCAAATAGGCCACAGATTTACATGTCCACTTCAGCTGCTCACTACATTTAACCTGCAAGTATTTTCTGAGTGACCTGGCTTACTATGACATTTTACTGCGTATCTGTAAATTCAGTTCTGCTGCGTGATTATTTTGATTGTTTTAAAACCTAGTAGATACAAATCTCAATGACTCCATGCGTAAGAAAGGTGCCAGAGCTTTTGTTATTTTTTTATGTAAATCTTCCATTCTGTTGGGATGCTAGAAATAGTATCCATGAATTCGTAGTTCTCCATGGTTGTGCCTAACTCCAGGAAGAGGGGAGACACCTTTCGAAGGAAAGGAACAGTCTGACCAATGATGGCATCTGAACGCATCAGCAACAGTGAAGATCAGATCCCATCAGCCACCTGCTTGTGGAAAACGCACCCCTCATTCTCAGCCTTGTGGTCCCTTCAGGGATGATGCATGCCCTGCTCTGCTTCTCTAAGGAAGTCATTCTGCAGTTATGTCCCACAGTGTGGTGCAGGTGATTCTGTGAGGCTGCTAGGGCCCCTTCAGGCTCAGCACCAGCTGTAGTCATCTCTACTCTGAAGTCCTACCGCCTCTACAGGCTCTAGTAAGAGAACAAGGTTCAGTCGCCAACCACGTTATTGAATCCTACAACTCCACCTAAGGGCTGTATTGCCTCTTGGGACTCAGGCAGGAGGGTGGGACAGAAGGCCACTCTCTATGAACCCACCTATTTCTGTGTTCTCGAGACTTCCCTAACTCTTTTTCTCCCCTAGAAACTTTCAGCCAGTTATTTGAGTACTTACATATGTTTATAGTAATATAGTTTGTCCTCAAGTATTTTCTATCATAGGTCATTCAAATGTCTCCAGATCAGAGCCATCTCCAAAAAGCAGAAGGAACTGAGAGTATGGGGAAATTTATCCAATAAGGAAGAAGACAAGAAGCCTACCTATCAACTTGTCCCTTTCCTCCCCATGACACCCACCTCATGGCCAACACAAAGCTGTAGGATTGCCCCTCCCTTCCACATTACCTCCACCTGCATGTCTGAGATTTTGCTTCCCCTTGAAATTATCCTTCAAATTCAGGTGCAAATAATTTATGTGAACATACACAATGGGTCGTGGGTGAGGTGTACACAAAGCAAAGGGACAAATGAATCAGTGAATTATGTCCTGCAGGATGAAAGGGGGCTGGCAGATTGAGGAGCTGGAGAAAAGCTGCCAGACACATAGATGAAAGAGGATAGCCTCATGCACAGACACCAGTTGGAGAACTGAAATGCCTGGAGTATTTAAAGAATTGCAAGTACAATAGTCCCCTTATCCATGGGGGATACTTTCCAAGACCCCCAGTACATGCCTGAAACCACGGGTAGTACTGAACCCCAGGGATAATGTTTTTTCCTATACATACACACCCATGGTAGAGTTCCATTTATAAATCAGGCACAGTAAGAGATTAACAACTAATAATAAACTAGAACAATTATAACAACAGACTATGATAGAGGTTATATGAATGTGGTCTCTCTCTCTCTCTCAAATATCTCACTGTACTCTTCTCATCCTTCTTCTTGTGAGGATGCGAGATGATAAAATGCCTGTGTGATGAGACGAAGTGAGACGAGTGATGCAGGCGTTGTGACCTAGCTTTAGGCCACTATCGACCTTCTGAAGATATGTCAGGAGAATCATCTGCTTCCAAAACACAGTTAACCGAGGGAAACTGAATCCTCGGTCAGCAAAACTGCAAATAAGGGGGGACTGCTGTACCTCCCCTGTGGTCATGTGCATTGGTTCCGTTCTATAAAGTCCCTGCAAACACTGACTTAGCGAGTACTGAACCATTGCTCCTAGGGGAAAATACAGGTCAGGTTCCTACAAGCCTCTGGTCACAATATGTTCATCAACTGATCAATATTTAACCCTCTTTATCTGTGTTCCTGCCTAAGGATGTGCTATTTAAGATACACTGCTGCTTAACGAACACTAAACTCACAGCCAACAGCACTATCACTCATGCCCGGACAGAGCTTACCTAACACATATGTTTTCTTCATAAGGAGCTTCTTGCACTTAGAAACACCAGGCAGCACTCGAGCATCATGCTTGGGGGCCACTGGAAACAGTGAAATCACCAAAAAAAGTAGAAAAACACAGAAAACATGGCACCAAATAAACCATGAGAAGGACACTTATTCACAGAATGACAGCTGAAACAAGAAAGTAGAGAAACTTGCAATGCCCTTAAAGTTTGTCTGGGGTACCTTTTCCATTCTCAGTGACATTTCTTCACAGCCTTCAGCCCCCACATTCCAACAACAAATATGCTGTTTCAGGCATCACGCTGGGCATGTGGAGCTCAAGGGTAAGCAAGGCAGACATCACTCTTGCCCTCGGGGAGCCTATACGTTAGTGGAGATCTTACCTCCTTAATGTTACTGTTCTTTAACCCTGTCTGACCTCAGCTGGGAATGAGCACTTGGGGCGACTCACCCATTTTACCACTCCATGCCTATGCAAGCCCATGACAACCACCAAAGTGCCCCAAGTATGATTTGGGTCCCTGATATTTCATACAGTAGGCAAATTGGTAAATACGGAATCCATACTCATAAGGAGGATTGACAGGCCGGAGCAAAGGGTAGGCATTAGTGTGTACAGTTTCTTTGGGACATGAGGCCAGGGAAGCCAAAAAAAGAGGCTACCAAGGGCCTGTGTGTGAAGCTGCTGAGCATGTCCCCTTTCAGGATGGGGTGTACGGACAAAGCAGATCGGGGGCAAGACCGTGAACTGAGTCACTGACCTCCAGGAAAGAACTCCCTGGTATGGGGAACATGGACACTGCTGGTGCCTCGAGGGCAGATAATATTTTGAGGTTACCCTAAGCAATGCCATTCAACAATGCGCAGACGTTATGAAGATCCTGAGAGAGAAAGCTAAAAGAAGTATCAAGGTATCTTTATATGGAGCCATTAAAAACTGGCAAGTTAAAACAAAAGTTAAGCTCTGCATGTATGAAGGAAACGCTGGACACAGCAGCACAAGCAGCGGTAGTAGGAACAGCCTTCCGGGGCCACGGTGTTAAACAGTCATGTTAGTTCATGTTGGGGCAGTAACAGCCTGCTGCCCGGAGTGGGGCCACCATGGACACCTGCAGGAGGACCGGCATGGACTGTGACCCCTAGGATTCCTGTAGGTTGGGCCTTAAGGAGTTTCTGATACCTTGTGACCATGAGCCCATCCTTGACGCCCCTTCCTAGATTCAAGCGTGGTGAAGTAAGGGGTATCCACTGTAAACCATCACATATCGTTTAGCAACTTCTGTGCCTTCTTTGGAAGTTTCCATTTGATACCTGATGTCACAGTAAATACATTTGAAAGCTTTTTAATTCCCAAAGTTATGGATAACTTTGTTTCCCAGGAAAACAACGTTGAATGTGGAGATTTTTCTGCAGGACTCATTATGTTTTCATTTTAGCTAAAAAATAAAATGCTAATGAGAACCATATCATTTTTGGAAACTGCTTTCCATTTTCAAAGCTCAGCTATGTTATTTGAACAATTCTAGGCTCCAAATTGTTTATCGGTAACATTAAAACACAAAAAACAAGAAAACTTAGACCCAGTGCTGTTTTAGGTCCCTCCATTTCTGGGACTCTGGTATTTGGGCATTCCTACTCTTTGAGCTTGCAACTTTGGATCAAGTCAATACCACATGTAAACAGACATCCAAAGTCTGAGTCTAAAATTGTCACAGACCAATCAGAACACATTCTCAGATGAAGCTTCACAGAAGTCAGCTCCACCTTTTTAGTGGCTAGAGGCTACTGAAAAATGTACAGCTGAACCTCAGAAGAGGAAGGCACTGAACAATGCCAACGTGCCTCAGGGAATCTGACTGACTAGGCAGAAAGTGATGACAGCCTAGGGCAAAACAGGAAAGAGGGAGGGAAACCCCTTCCCAAAGCATTCTCTCAAATAAAACTGGCTTTGGTGCAGGAGACTCAAAATTCCTGAGCTGATTCAGCTTGGCTTCTTAAGGTCAGAGGCCACCCAGTCTCTCTGTCAGGAGAACAGATTCTCCCGGACACAGCACGGGGGGCGCCAAGCCCAGACTCTGCCTTTGGCTAAACTGGAAGACAGACAGACAGGGCTGACTCCAGTGCTATTCATTTATGTGAGGGGAAGATGGTCACTAGGGGTGGTAGGAAAGAAGCCAAGGAAAATAAATTTGACACAGATTTATGAAGGAATAAACCTCATTTGGTTGTTTTTTTTTTTAATCAACAAAAGCAGAAGTTATACATGGTAGTTGGAGAACTGTATAAAAGGTTCGAAACTCATACAGGAGGATCTTATTACCTATTTTCTCCAAAGAAATGGACCAACAAAATGACCTTTGTGACTGACCACATGGCAGCATCACTGATTTGCCACACCCCAGGGAAGGGGCTAGAGGTGGCCTCTCCTCCGGGGAAGGAGCAAAGATCACAGGTGCCTATCCTATGACTAAAACACACTTGACAGATGAAGCCATGCAAATGAAGAAGCAATTTCAAATGTTACAGCCACAAAAGAAAACCAAATGGCTGAGAGACAATCCAACACAGAACAAAAGACATAGCCTGGTTCAGATAAGTGGGTCTTATATTCCTGCAGCTGGATTTGCAAAAGGATCGTAATGTGTACGTTGTAAGTGAAAACCTAGAAATCAGCCTGACAGAAATCTTGGTGACACAACCACATCCCTGAGACAATATTGTCCTGAAGTTTGGAGGAAATTAGCAAATTGAATCATATAACAAGACAATTTCATTCTTTTCTTATGTGGGCTTAACAAAAAAAATTAATTTCATGACCAACTTAAAATGAGGGTTTATAATAAGTCCGTAAAACTTTATACAAATTATTACAAGCACATAGATGTGTTCCCGCCCCCATAGTGATTTCACAGTTTTCAACAGAGTCTATCAATAGAGTTCATCCAAAAATGAGTGACAGTCCTGGGTGGTAGTGGGACAGGAGTTGTTGAACCACTAAGGACAAAAGATATTATTAAGGGGGTCAGTGTTTTTGGCAGTGGAGATAACCAAAGAGAGGTAATCCTGTGAAAGTGGAGAAACTATGTTGGTGGCTACTTGGTTAATTTTAAATGTTTTTGTTTTAAGCAGGTTCCACACCAGGCGGGGCTTGAACTCACAACCCTGAAATCAAGACCTGACCTGAGATCAACATCAGATGCTTAACTGACTTAGCCATCCAGGCACCCCTATTTGGTTAATTTTATTAACGAGTCATCCAGCGTTGAACTACCAGAGGAACGGGAGTTCAGTTAATCCAGAGAGGATTACTGACAACAAAGAGATCTGGGTGACGGCCATGCTAGAAATACAGTATGTGATTTAAGAGGACATGATTTGTACAAATTAAGATGCTGGTGAGTACAATCTAGAAATGTCCCATGGCAGAACAGAATGAAAGCCCTAACACTGATTTAAATCAGCCTTTCCCCTGCAGCCACATAGGATACCAATTAAAACACTTCCTATCCCCAAGACACCTCATAGGCAATCAATCAGTGATGATAATGGTGGAGGTCATGCCACTAAGGTCATTTATTTAAAGAGTGGGTGGTCAAGTATTTTCACCTATTGTAAGTCTTCCCACCCCAACCAAATCTTATCCACCACAAATACCTCTGTCATAGAGCCTTCTTGGAGAGCCATGGAATTAAAAAGCATTAATATGGGAATGAATGTGAGAAGTCAGTTGACTCCACTGCTCCTATTTTAATCAATGTGGAAAGAGATTCAATGAATTTTCTCAAGGTCAGAGGCAGAGCTGGACTTCCACGTCACTGCTCCCTCTTCCGCCTTCCTCTGACAGCCAAGTGGTCTTCACACTTGGAAATCACCCACTTTCTGCTTTGTGAACCTTTTCCACTAAGCAGGTGTTTAGGGCTTTCGCCTTCGTTCACCTTTCATCTCATCCTGGGTGGTTAAGCCTTATGCTCAACTTTTAGATTAAATCCTCTGAGGGCTTTGCTCAGAGCGTTCAGTAACTGTGCATTAACGTGATTCATCCCAGCTCCTGAGGGACACTGCCAGACTCACGGAGTATTTCAGACTTTCAGATCTTCAGGTACATTCCTATTAGTATGAATTACTAAGCTGCTTGTTTGCCAATAATGTGCACTAGAAATGTAAACGTGAAAACATAATGTTTGTTTCCAAAAAGATCAAACATAGGTAGCATAATTTTTCTCTTTAGCAAACAAACAAAAAAATGCTGAAACCTTTTTCAAAAACTTCCTGGCACTATTCATAGCTGCTACAGTTACAGACTGTGTCCATCTCGCCTCTGTGGCATGGACATCTCTCCCCTTCCTCCAAGCAAAGCACCCCCGCTTTCTTTTTTTTTTTTTTTTTAAGATTTTATTTATTTATTTGACAGAGAGACAGCCAGCGAGAGAGGGAACACAAGCAGGGGGAGTGGGAGAGGAAGAAGCAGGCTCACAGTGGAGAAGCCTGATGTGGGGCTCGATCCCGTAACGCCGGGATCACGCCCTGAGCCGAAGGCAGTCGCTTAACGACTGAGCCACCCAGGTGCCCCGCCCCCCCTTTCTTAACTAGAAAAAAATTACAACAGATGCCAAGGGTTACAAACTTTTCTTTTTAAGATTGCTTTTTGTTTCCTTCCATTATGAATGCAACTGCTACCCCCTAACGACACGGCGTGCTGGACCAGAGGCCTAGACAGAGTGCTCTGATGAGCACGTGTCCTGTGTTCCCAGACAAAAGTCACCCAACACCTGGATATTTTTACTAAAAGCTCAATAATATTCATCCATTGTTTTTCAACAAATAATTACCATGCAGATCACTTTTATTTTCTTTGAAGAGTTTAAAACTTGCATCAATGGGTAGAAATGACAATAAAATTTTGGCTCAGTATAGGAAGGACTTCTCAGAATTAAGAGCTGTCAAAAAATTAGGGGTGCCTGGGTGGCACAGCGGTTAAGCGTCTGCCTTCGACTCAGGGCGTGATCCCGGCGTTACAGGATCGAGGCCCACATCAGGCTCCTCTGCTGTGAGCCTGCTTCTTCCTCTCCCACTCCCCCTGCTTGTGTTACCTCTCTCGCTGGCTGTCTCTATCTCTGTCAAATAAATAAAATCTTTAAAAAAAAAAAAAAGAGTTGTCAAAAAATTAAATAGTCCTTTTCATGCACAACCAAATTGAGGGATGTTCTGCAAAACCTCCTGTCTGGACTCTTCAAAAATGTCAATGTAGGAAATCAAACAGGAAAATAAGCAGGGAAATTATTCTGGAACAAAGGGAATTACATCAACTGGATTAACTACGGATTACATTAAAGGAACTACAAGGCAAAATATTTTATCAAATCCTGGTTTGACAAAAAACAGCTATAGCGAACATTGTTGGGAAAATTGGAGAAATCTGAATGCAGAAATACAGTTCACATTAGATAACAGAAATGAATCAATGTTACATTTTCTAATGCTAGGAATGAGACTTTTGTTGCCCAAGGTCACGAGACGAGGGAGGATTAGAACTTCACAGCTTGGCTCTGGAGCCATTTTAAGTTTCCTGTCACTAAAGGTGTTTAAACAAAGACTGACAAAGACTGTCAATCACTGATAGTGATTATTAGGTCAGTTTCTAAATATGAATGAGGGTGAAGGTGAGGGTCTGGGCTCTTCAAACACGTTAATGCTGTGAAAGACAAAAAAAAAAAAAAAGCAAGCAAGCTGGAAAATTGTTCCAAGTTTAAGACAACTAACAGACCAGACGAGCCCTGCAGCAGGTGAATTGGAAGAGCTTACGGCCCCGCAGCAGGGGCTGCCCTAGAGGGAAGGGGTCACACAGCCTTGAGCATCTGCTAGCATAGACTCCTACCCAGAGTGATCCAAATCTTTGTGTATGAGTCACAAGGTGAAAGGGTTGTTCTAGAAATCAAGGAAAACTGCTGGTGCTAGAAATAACTCCCTAAACGTAGAAATCCCTTGCCTTGACCGAAGCGACTGATGAGTCCTTCCTTTGACCCCAAATTGCTCTGGTTAATTAAGAGTTACCTGGACAGTGTCTGGAACCACTATGAAGCAATTACAGTCTAAGTCGTCTCTCACCCCGCTTTGGGCACCATTCTCCCCCATATTATTTTTTGAGAGAGAGAGAGAGAGAGCGTGTGCACATGAGCAGGGGGAGGGGCAGAGGGAGAGCGAGAGAAGCAAACACCCCCTGGGCGCTGAGCCCGGAGCTCACTGATAGGGGCTGGATCTCATGAAGCTGAGATCATGACCTGAGCTGAAACCAAGAGTCAGACGCTTAGCTGACTGCGCCGCCGAGACGCCCCTAAAAATGTTTCAAATGCAAGTAAGATCCGACATCAAAGGAAAAATTAAAAGAGCAACATCATCAGTACTTTTTACTTGATTTTGAAATACCAGTAAGTAAATTCTCTACATTTAAGCCTCCACTCCCTAATTCACAAACTGAGTCAACAGACTTGCTTAAAGATAAGGTTTTCTTTTAGTTGCCTCAAATCTCAGGCACAAGCCTGTAGTCTGGAAGCTTTCTGGCCTGCTTCCCACGTAATCTATCCATTAGCTTAATTCACGGTCCTCAACCCACACCACAGCGCCGCTGCGACTGGGTCTTAAGTTGACACGAGCTTGCTGATGTCCACCAGTTAGTTACATGTACGCTAGACTCCCACGGTTCCCAGCTGTTACTCTGCCCTCAGCCCCACCACCCTCCTTTCTCAGTTTCCAGACTTTCTCAGAGGGGTAACTCCCTCAACATCAACTCAGCTCACCTACTGAGGAAAAGCCCCGCTGTGGGCTACCAGTTGTAGTGACCACTTTTGAAAAAATGTGGAGAAAGAAGGTGTCAAAGGCATCAACAAATCCGTATTAAGGATATTATGTGCAGGGGCGCCTGGGTGGCACAGTCGTTAAGCATCTGCCTTCCAGCTCAGGGCGTGATCCCGGCGTTCTGGGATCAAGCCCCACATCAGGCTCCTCTGCTGGGAGACTGCTTCTTCCTCTCCCACTCCCCGTCTCTCTCTCTCTGTCAAATAAATAAATAAAATCTTTAAAAAAAAAAAAAAGGATATTATGTGCCAAGCATCAGGTCATGTACTTTTCCATATTATCTCATTTAATCTCTCAGTAGAGAATTCAAAGGAATGAAAAATATATTCTGTTAAGGAAGGGGCAACAAACTGAGTACGAACCAACCTGGAAAAGAAAATGGTCTCTCATTTCAAGAGGGAAGGACTTCATGAGTTCCAAAGAAGGTAACATCCAAAACTCCCCGTGCACACCACAGTAAGACACTTGGTTCTGAACCCTGAGCAGCTCTGCTGCACCTCCTGTATTGTCCCCTGTTTGTCATCCAAATATGGTATCTTTCCATTTTACTGATACTTGTCTCCAGACTCCCTTACAGCTCTGAGGGCTGGGAAGGACCTCTGTTCTCCCTGTTGCTCCCATACACTAAATAGACATCGTGTTCCCAATAGCTGTTTGATCAACACTTGAAGAAATTGCAGTCAAAGAGGGTCGGGGGGACTTTGGTGAAGAAGGTGAGAAGAGCGGTCTTGGAGTCGCACCCCCCGTGATTACCTCAGCAATAACTGCTTAACTGGAGCGCGTACTTAACTTAATTAGGCTATTCAGTATACTCCGGGAGGCGGTTATAACATCTCTTCTTGCTTCAAAGCTAAGTAACTTTTCATGACTTAATTTAAAACATGTTCCTCAACTCGGGAGCTGCTTTTGTGCAGCCCTGAGTCTAAATGCAACTCATGAATTCCAGCAGGGACCTAGGCTTGCTTTTAAAAAGGCTTGTGGAGTCACGTAAGGGTGTTCTTAGACTGGTTCATGTGTTTATCTTGTGAGCCGGATCTAGATGAATCCCTTTTCCCCACACTCCTCTGTATTTCCTAGAGTATTTCCTTTGTATTTCCTTCAACCTAGAATAGGTTAGCCACTCCTCAACTTCAGGTTTGGGGAAACTGGAAGCTGTTAAGTTGGAATCACATGTAATTCTCCTAAGGACTATAATTAAACATACTTATAAAAATACATTGATGGGGCACCTGGGTGGCATGGCAGTTAAGCATCTGCCTTCGGCTCAGGGCGTGATCCCAGCATTATGGGATCGAGCCCCATATCAGGCTCCTCCGCTATGAGCCTGCTTCTTACTCTCCCACTCCCCCTGCTTGTGTTCCCTCTCTCGCTAGATGTCCCTATCTCTATCACATAAATAAATAAAATCTTTAAAAAAAAATACACTGATAACAGTATGTCATAAACATTATATAGTTCTTTGACAGTTGTCAAAGATTGCAAAACAAAAATTGCAAATGTGGGCTTGGATTTACTGACATCATATTTTATTCATTTATCTTAGCCCTTGACATTTGGAATATTTCTTTTCCTAGGAATTATAAGGGGGGCAGGTAGAACTACGACAAACTAGAACTGATTTGTTTCTAATACACATTTTCTTTTCTTTTTCTCCCCAAGATTTTATTTAAATTCCAGTTAGTTAACATATAGTGTAGTATTGATTTCAGGAGTAGAATTAGTGATTCATCACTTACATACAACACCCAGTGCTCATCACAACACGTGCCCTCCTTAATGCCCATCACCAAATTATCCCATCTTCCCACCCCTCCCCTCTAGCAATCCTCAGTTTGTTCTCTATAGTTTGCATCTCTCTCTGTTTTTATCTTATTTTTCTTTCCCTTCCCCTACATTCATGTTTTGTTTCTTAAATTCCACATATGAGTGAAATCATGTGGTATTTGTCTCTCCCTGACTGACTTATTTTGCTTAGCATAATACCCTCTAGGTCTATCCATGTTGTTGCAAATGGCAAGATTTCATTCTTTTTGATGGCTGAGTAGTATTCCGTAGTATATATACACTACCCCTTCTTTATTCATTCAACAGTCAACGAACATTTGGGCTCTTTCCATAGTTTGGCTATTGTTGATATGCTGCTATGAACACTGGGGTGCATCTGCCCCTTCGAATCAGTATGTTTGTATCCTTTGGATAAATACCTAGTAGTGCAATTGCTGGGTCATAGGGTAGCTCAGTTTTTAACTTTTTAAAGAACCCCCATCCTGTTGTCCAGAGTGGCTACACCAGTTTGCATTCCCACCAACAGTGTAATATGCATTTTCTTCTGATTGCAAAAGCAAAATATTAATTTGTCCGTTCATTCATTCAATAAACATTTATTGAGCACCTATTGTGTGCCAGGCATTGAGCGAGTGGAGGATACTATGGTGAGCAATAATAGACATGTCCTTGATCTGCAGAGCTTGGAATCAGTTATATCTGAACTGAAATCAGGAGAGGAGGAAGTAACTGGGGGATGGAGAGTGAGTATATGAAAGGGACAAGAAGTACATGTCAGGGAAAGGAAACAAAATGAACAAAAGCCTTGTGGCATTTCATCGAGATAGCAATAGACTAGATGCAGAAATCTCCGCTTTTATTCAAAATACAACTGAAACCTATTTATTGTTCCATGTTAAAGACATAGCTGAGCTCAAAAGAAACAGATATCCTCATATGCCAGACATGAAGAAGGAACATATAACAATGAAGGTATGCAGTTTTTAAAATCATGCAGTCCTTAGGAGAAAGTGGACTACTTAAAGACTGGCACGTTCATACCTTTGTGAGACAGGAATTTAAGCCTTAAGCCCCACGTACATCAAGGAGGAGGAATGGGTATTCTTTTTATCAGACTGTCCAAAAATGTGCTGAAAAGCTATATACATTGCCTAAAATCTTCAGCATGAACAAGGTTGCAGGAAAAAGTGGACTACCTCGGGTTCTCAGAAATAGATTCTGACAGCCACTCCCACACACACCCACACTTGAGGTTTGAATTTTGAGCCTGTACCATGGACCAGTGCAGAATCAACCACCTTTCCATTACCCAAGCAATATGGGAATCTGAAGGGGTGGGGAGAGAGAGAGAGAGAAAGAAAAAAAGAAAGAAGAAAGATAGATTATTGTCATAAGTTGGTGGGGAAATATAAATTAAAACAAAATCGCCTCCCAACCTAGATAACCTCTCTATAAAAATAGAAGAGAAAGAAAAAAATTAATGAATAAGTATTAAACAAGAACATGATACTGATCACAGGCAATAAGCTAGAGGTCGCAAAGACAGAAGAAAATCTTACCTTTTTATATACCTAAGTAGATATAACCCATTATATTCATGTTTGCAAGATAAAATTGCTACGGTTGTTTTTTGTTTTGTTTTTTTTTTGTCTTTATGATTGTAAGTAGGGTTTGCCATTTGGAGTCAAGGGACAGCTGAAGTCAGGCCCACCTTCTCCCCAGTTACCAGCACCTGGATTCCAGAGGCATTTTTGTCTTTGAAAGCCTTTCTGGTAATTCCAAAATCAGACGTGGAAGTGATTAGTCTCTCCCCTTGCTCAAAAAGCCATTCAAGTTTAAAAATTCGAATTTGTATGTTCAACTAATGTTCAAAGCAGTTAAGATTAGTAGTCAGGTGATGATGGTCCTTGTCCTGACTGTGTGCGCTAATGAGCTGTGAGGACTCCAGAAAGTCGTTTCATCTTTCTGGTCTGAATGCAAAAGAGGGAGTGAGGCTAAATGAGTTCACAGATCCCTCAACTCTCAGTCTGTGTGCCTCTATTTAGGACAAGCTCGATTTGGCTGTGTGTGACAGACTCCTTTTCCTGTTCTTGAAGAGATTTGGAGTTAGTTCCGTCCTGGAGAACAGAGCTCCTTTCAGGCTAAATGCAAATAATAAACATGAGAGAGAATAAGTGAGCAGCTGCCATCTATTCACCCCACTGGGCGAGGGCCAAGCACTGAGGAGGCAAGGTCACAGACTCTAGCCTGATGCCAGAATAAGATGCTGAGGTTTGCTGCGAAAAATCACTAGTGCATCAAACTGCAAAAGTTAGTGACTTAAAACAAGAGCCATTTTATTTGCCCACAGTTCTGTGGGTCTACACTGGGCCCAGATTTAGCTAAAAGGTTCATCTGTTGGTCTGCCTGGTCTCGCACGCAGCTGCAGCCATCTAAGAGCTCCCCTGGGCTGGGTGGCTTAAGACAGCATAAGTTGCTTGTCTGAAATTTGGTATTGTCTGCTGGGTGGTTTCTGTGTCCCCAACCAGCTAATGCGAGCTCCTCTGTTTGAAAGCAGTGTTCCTAGAGGGTAAGAGCATAACCCCTCACAGGGTCTCCTGAGTCATTACCTTGAATGTTGACCTTCACACATCATCCCCACCTTCTCCCCATCAAGCAAGCCACAGGTCTGCCCAGATTCGAGGGGAAGGGGAAACAGACTCCACCAATGGACAGGAAGGGGAAACAGACTCCACCAATGGACAGGAAGAGTGGCAGAGTCAAATTGCAAGTGAGGGCATGGGAAGGATATTGTAACCATCCTTATAAACTAGTGTCTACACTCATCACAGGCAACATCTCTAGCCCAGCATGAAGCAAGCATCCAGCAAACACTTTCTTAAAGGTTGTATGTCCTTAGTTGCAAAGGCTATGGGTACTTCTCTCTCCTATGAGAAAGTAACAGTGATATCGATTAGATGTCTTCCTGGTGGAGAATCAGCTGAGTCACTGCTGAGTACAAACTCTAGTGTACATGGCTGGGGGGAGTGGGTATATTTTTTCTTTGGCTTCCAATGGGATTGCCGTTTCCCTTTGTTCTGTGGATATAACACATACTGACATGGAATGCTGGCCCTATAAGAAACCCTTTATAATCATAGTTACACTTCCATAAGAAAAATACTGCAGGTCCGATTTGATTACCATAGATTCACCCATGGCAAATAAGACCTATAATGTTCTGTTTATTAGTATCTTATCTTTATTAGTGAAAAAACTATCCAATCAACTCAATCAAATTCAACAAATATGTATTTAATGCCCATTTAGTGCCACGAATATAGTCCCTAGAAATAAAGATGACTTGGAAAGGTGTGTGCCTCCTCCCCCATGCTTGACCCCTCCCGGCCTAGGTTTCATTAGATCTGGAGGTATAGAATGTTTCCTACTGTTCTTACCATTAAGCCTCAAGTTTGACATCCAAGAGCATGGGCTGCCCCAGCTCCCCCATCCTTGAAATGAAAAGTTATGAGCATACTTGCAGTATGTTTTCATTTGCATATGCTATTCTTTCTGAATGAAATGCCTTTCTCCTCTTTTCCTGCTCATCCTAGTGTTTCCTCCTCTGAAACAACACTCTACCCCAGCCAAGTGGTTGGTCATCCATCTTCCAGGCTCTTCGTTACCCTGGGTATAGCTCGTTTGTACATCCATCATGCCTACTGTACTGTTGGTGTGTCCATCTCTTCTAGGACTTTGAGCCTCCCAAGAACACATAGTTTTTTTACTTATCTCTATAACTCTACACAAATATGCAATCAGTGTTAGATAAATGATTCCAGAAATGGGCATAAGAAGGAACAAAGGAATAATAAGTTAAAGAGCAGTAGATAACTTGAGCTAACATTCTGAGGCCCACAGTGCAAGTTGACCTGTAACTCTCATTCAAAACAACAGAACTCATTCCCCTTTGTTTCTGCCTCCTTCACTTTTCTTCCTCTAACATGAAGCAAATTTAAAAATCTGTAGTCAGTTTTTGTATGTTATTCTCAAGGGATCCTAGATAATGACTTTTTATAAGAAGAAAGATCCCTGTTATTGATTTTGCATGATTTTTTAACCAATTATTTAAATGCCTAAATTATCTCTTCATAGGCCACATAGCAATGTTATTTCCTATTTTGACAGCAGCTGTTGGGTTTACTTCAATAAAAATGGGACACAACTGCACCAGAATCGTAGTAAGCATTCTGGTGAGGTTGGTTTTAATCAGGTACAAAATATCTAGGGAGGGGTGGGCTAAGTCATGGTTCTACCATCTTTGCTGCAGCTATGGGGGAAAGGCAGCTGGAGAAGTCATGTTAAGTCTCTCAAGGTGGCAGCCACAAGCCACAAAACTTAGGTAATTGACCCTGGTTTAGTCATAGCCTTATCAGTGAATGTGTGCCACCAGAATCTAGTCAAAACAACCAAAAATATAATAAATCCCCAATGATATGATTTTGTTCAAAGTAATAATATGGTAGCATTAGGAGATCATGTCTTTGATAGTCTAACAATGAAAGTCCCTGAAATTCTTGAGGACAGATTTTACTACAACCCTGTTTATGACATCATCCACAAACATGACTGATACACACAGAATAAATTAGATACCTAACTAGTACTCATAGCTGAGATAGGAGTATATGAGTCAGAAACTATCTGCAACCTAAGTCCAACAGTTGCAGCTAATTAGATCATAAAACTTGGACCAGAATTTGTTGGTGCTCTAAGATCTTATATTACTGAGGATGTGCAAGAATGAAATGCAATGAAAAAGACCAAATTAGGAAAAAAAAGTGGAACCAAATGAAACAGCGAAGTTTCAAAGAATTACTCACCAAAGATAATCCTTCCATGGTTTTCCTAAGCAATTATTCTTCTTCATTCACCTTGATCTCTCCTAGTATGATAATAAACATGCTGGGAATTAGTTAGAAAGATGGTTCTCAAACCTCACTAATTATCTGAGTTACATAGAGTGATTTTTTAAATATATGTATTCCCATTCCCATTTCAGACCCTCTGAATTAGAATCTGGAATCTCCCAGGAGTCTGTATTTTTCAATCTCCCCAAGTAATTCTCTCTCTTTTTTAATTAATTTTTTTAATTGAAATTCAATTAGCCAACATACAGTACATCATTAGTTTCAGATATAGAGTTCAATAATTCATCAGTTGCACATAACACCCAAATTTTAGTTAACATACAGTGCAATATTGGTTTCAGGAGTAAAATTCAGTGATTCATCACTTACATACAACACCCAGTGCTCATCACAAGTGCTCTCTTTAATATTCATCACCCGTCTAGCCCATTGACCACCCACCTCTCTCCATTAACCCTCAGTTTGTTCTCTATTGTTAAGAATCTCTTATGGCTTGGTTTCCCTCCCCAACCCCCATCCCATATGTTCACCTGTTTTCTTTCTTAAATTCCACATATAGGTGAGATCATATGGTATTCATCTTCTCTGACTTATTTCACTTAACATAATACATTCTAGTTCCATGCATATAATTTCAAATTAAAAGATTTCATTCTTTTTGGTGGTAGAGTAATATTCTTATACACACACACACACACACACACACACCACACCACATCTTCTTTAGCCATTCATCAGTCGATGGACATTTGGGCTCTTTCCGTAGTTTGGCCACTGTTGATATGCTTCTTTAAACATCTGGGCGCATGTATCCCTTCAAATCTGTATTTTTGTATCCTTTGGGTAAATGCCTAGTAGTGCAATTGCTGGGTCGTAGGGTAGTTCTATTTTTAACTTTTTGAGGAACCTCCATACTGTTGTCCCGAGTGGCTGCACCAGTTTGCATTCCCACCAACAGTGCAAGAGGGTTCCCCTTTCTCTGCATCCTTGCCAAAGCCTGTTGTTTCTTGTGTCATTAATTTAGCCATCCTGGCAAGTGTGAGGTGGTATCTCACTGTGGTTTTGATTTGTATTTCCCTGATGATGAGTGATGCTGAACAGCTTTTCATGTGTCTGTTATCCATCTGTATATCTTCTTTGGAAAAGTGTCTATTCATGTCTTCTGCCCATTTCTTAACTGGATTATCGTTTTTTGGGTGTTGAGTTTGAATAAGTTCTTTACAGATTTTGGATACTAACCCTTTATCAGATATGTCATTTGCAAATATCTTCTCCCATTCCATAGGCTGCCTTTTAGCTTTGTTGATTGCTTCCTTTGCTGTGCAGAAGCTTTTTATGTTGATGAGGTCTCAATAGTTCATGTTTACTTTTGTTTCCCTTGCCTCAGGCAACATGTCTAGTAAGAAGTTGCTATGGCCGAGGCCAAAGATGCTGCTGCCTGCGCTCTCCTCTAGGATTTTGATGGTTTCCTGTCTCACATGTAGGTCTTTCATCTGTTTTAGAATTTATTTTTGTGTATGGTGTGAGAGAGTGATCCAGTTTCTTCTGCAGGTTTCTGTCCAGTTTTCCCAACACCATTTTCTGTCTTTTTTCCATTGGATATTCTTTCCTGCTTTGTCAAAGATTAGTTGACCATGTAATTGTGGGTTCATTTCTGGGTTTTCTGTTCTGTTCCACTGATCTATGTGTCTGTTTTTGTGCCAGTATCATACCATCTTGATAACTACAGTTTTGTAATATAGCTTTGAAATCTGGAATTGTGATGCCTCCAGTTTTGTTTCTCTTTTTCAGGATCACTTTGGTGATTCAGGGTCTTTTGTGGTTCCATCCAAATTTAAGATTGTTCTCGCTTTGTAAAAACTGCTGGTAGTATTTTGATAGGAATTACACTGAGTGTATAGATTGCTTAGGGTAGTATAGACATTTTTTTATAGATTTTATCTATTTATTCGACAGAGATAGAGACAGCCAGCGAGAGAGGGAACATAAGCAGGGGGAGTGGGAGAGGAAGAAGCAGGCTCACAGCAGAGGAGCCTGATGTGGGGCTCGATCCCATAACCCCAGGATCACGCCCTGAGCCGAAGGCAGACGTTTAACCGCTGTGCCACCCAGGCACCCCAGTATAGACATTTTAACAATGTCTGTTCTTCCAGTCCATGAGCGTAGAATGCTTTTCCATTTCTTTCTGTCCTGTCCAATTTCTTTCATAAGTGGTCTATAGTTTTCAGAGTACAGGTCTTTTACTTCTTTGGTTAGGTTTATTTCTAGTTATCTTATTGTTTTTGGTGCAATTGCAAATGAGGTCGATTCCTTGATTTCTTTTTCTGCTGCTTCATTACTGGTGTATAGAAATGCAACAGATTTCTGCACATTGATTTCATATTCTGCAACTTTGCTGAATTCATGTATTAGTTCCAGCAATTATTTAGCGGTGTCTTTTCGGTTTTCTACATAGACTATTATATAGTCTGCAAATAGTGAAAGTTTGACTTCTTCCTTGCCAATTTGGATGCCTTTTATTTCTTTTTGTTGTCTGCTGAGGCTGAGATTTCCAGTACTATGTTAAATAGCAATGGTGAGAGTGGACATCCTTGTCTTTTTCCTGACCATAGGGGAAAGGCTTTCAGTTTTTCCCCATTAGGGATAATATTAGCTGTGGGTCTTTCAAATATCGCCTTTATGATATTGAGGTATGTTCTATCTATCCCTACTTTATTGAGGGTTTTTGTCAAGAATGGATGCTGTATTTTGTCAAATGCTTTTCTGCATCTATTAACAGGATCCTATGATTCTTAACTTTTCATTTAATAATATGGTGTATCACATTGATTGGTTTACAAATACTGAACCATCCCTGCAACCCAGGAATAAATCCCGCTTGATCATGGTGAATAATTCTTTTAATGTACTGTTGAATTCAGTTTGGTAATATTTTATTGAGAGTTTTTGCATCCATGTTCATCAGGAATACTGGCCAGTAATTTTCCTTTTTAGTGGGGTCTTTGTCTGGTTTTGGAATCAAGGTAATGCTGGCCTCATAGAATGAGTTTGGAAGTTCTCCTTCAATTTCTATTTTTTGGAACAGTTTGAGAAGAATAGTGTATTAACTCTTCTTGTAATGTCTGGTAGAATTCCCCCGGGAAGCCATCTGGCCCAGGACTTTTGTATGTTGGGAGATTTTTTTTTTTAAAAGATTTTATTTATTTATTCGACAGAGATAGAGACAGCCAGCGAGAGAGGGAGCACAAGCAGGGGGAGTGGGAGAGGAAGAAGCAGGCTCATAGCAGAGGAGCCTGATGTGGGGCTCGATCCCATAATGCCGGGATCACGCCCTGAGCCGAAGGCAGATGCTTAACCGATGTGCCACCCAGGCGCTCCCAGGGGAGATTTTTGATTACTGACTCAATTTCTTTGCTGGTTATGGGACTGTTCAAATTTTCTTTTTCTTCCTGTTTCAGTTTTGGTAGTTTGTAAGTTTCTAGGAATTTGTCCATTTCTTCCAGACTGCCCAGTTTGTTGGCATATAATTTTTCATAGTTTTCTCTTATAATTGTTTGTATGTCTGTGGTTTTGTTTGTGATCTCTCCTCTTTCATTTGTGATTTTATCTCTTTGGGTCCTTTCTCTTTTCTTTTTGATAAGTCTCACTAGGGGTTTATCAGTTTTATTAATTCTTTTGAAGACCCAACTCTTAGTTTTGTTGATCTGTTGTACTAGTTTTTTTTTGTTTCTATATGCTCTAATCTTTATTATTTCCCTTCTTCTGCTGACTTTAGCCTTTATTTGCTATTCCTTCTCTAGCTCCTTTAGATGTAAGGTTAGGTTATGTATTTGAGACTTCTCTTGCTTCTTGAGGTAGCCCTCCCCAGGTAATTCTCATGATCAGCCACCATTAGCAATCTTTGCTTTAAACCAGTAATTTTAAAAACCAAAACAAAAAACTCTTAAAGGCATATGGTTATGGAGAACCGTGTTCTCCTAAAATTCATAGTTGAAGTCCTAACCCCAGTATCTCAGAATGTGACTGTATTTAGAGATGGGGTCTTTAAAGAGGTAATTAAGTTAAAATGAGGTCATTAGGGTGGTTCCTAATCCAATATGACCATTAGTCTTGTAAGAAGAAATTAGGACACAGAGAGGTACAGAGGGAAGACCACATGAAAACAGAGAGAAGATAGCCACCTACAAGCCAAGGAGAGAGGCCTCAGAAGAAACCAACCCTGTCAACACCTTGACCTCAGGCTTCTAGCCTCCAGAACTATAAGAAAGTAAATTTCTGTTGGTTAGGCCACCTAGTCTTTAGTACTTTGTTATTGCAGCCCTGGAAACTAATATGTGTACTTTCTACTGTTAATTTGTCAAGTGACAGACATAAATGACAAGAAGACTTTGTAAAGGATGACTTCCATAATGAAGAAACATTATATTTCAAAGGAAAAACAGTCTCACTAAAATGTCTGACTAATTGTTAAGTTTCAGTTCTATTCAACTTCAATAGGAAGAGAAGTTGCTGAGGGAGAAGGGAAAGAAAAAGGAGAGAAAAGAGTCCAAAAGAGAACAGGAATAACAAAGAGCTAGGAAAATGGGAGAAGTGCGGGACATTCAGGAAAATGCAAGCTATAACCCTTAAGGGTTGCACTATAATACAATGACATTATGATATTATTATGAAGCACAGGAAGGGAAGAGTGAAAATGAATACCCAACAAACACCTGTAAAGATCATAGTGAAATTTGTCTCTGAGTCTTTCCTGGCCAGAGGGAAAAGCCTAATTTCCTCCTTTCATGTATGCAACAACCATTTATAGTCTACCTACTGCATGTCAGGCACTCAGATACAGTCTGGCTATGCAAAGATGATTAACACAGGAGCTATGCCATATAAGAACGCCAGGCTAGAAAAAAAGAGTTTCAGGCCTTCTTCAAGGTCCAAACCCAAGAAGACATGCTTAAGCTTCCTTTAAGAGATCTTAGGTTCTTCAGTTCTTTATCTCTTTGTAGAACTCCTGGATTCCCAAGAAGGGAAACTACAGCTAATTCTTGTCCCTAGGTACCCAGGGAGTGGGTATGTTTCCAATCCCTATTCCCCCTTCGGGCTGTGATCAGGAGGAACTCTATTTCTCTGGCATCCTGACTCCAGCACAGAGCCAGGCACATAGTAGGTGCTCACTAAATACTGAATTAATTAATTCATTAATGGCCCAAATAATCAAACATCTCAATTCCAGGAACCCTTCTAGAAGGCCTGGTACACACCCACTCTCTCCTGTGTCCTAGATCCTTTCCAGAAGTAGCTTTGTCTTAGCTCTGCAGAGTCTCCTAGAGGTGGTCACCTAAGGTAATGTTGAGGAAATATAATTTTTTTAAAAATCTCCTCCAACATAGAAAATCTCCTCACAAAGGGAAAAAAGAAAGAAAACAATTTCATTATTGAATTAGCACTCAACCAGAATGTCATGCTCATCACAGGCAATTCACTAAAGAGGTTGCAAAGACAGAAGAAAATCTTTCATATAGCTAAGTGGTTACAATCCATTCCATCAGTTTTCAAGATAAAATTGCTAATTCTATTATATCTTTATGACTGAAGGTAGGGTTTGCCATTTCAAGTCAGGGGACAGTTGTAATTAGGCCCATCTTGTCCCAAGAAACCAGGAGATAGGGTTTTACCTTCTTTAATGATTACAGTTCAAAGAGATGGGTTCCAGGGGGCCCATGAAGGAACATTCCTGAGCTAACAAGAGGTATATTTAGCATTTGAACTTACAGTAGCATGGTGGCTCAGTCCTCCTGGAAGCCTGTGTTCATGGAAGTCTCCTTTGGACTGGCCCGCCCACCTCAACAAGCACACAGAACCTACCCTGGGGACCACAAATGTTCTGTTAACAGAGTCTCCTGGCCATGGCACTGCACTTGAAGCCAGTTCTTAAGGCAGAATGGTGATACCTCTTTCTGAAAAATGACTTGGTAACATCTTTTGACCTTGAGCTTTGAGCAGCATCACACTTAAAGCCCAGATTTTGAAATTACAGGCTTATGCTAAATGTCATGCTCCATCATCTACATTGTCTGATCTTGAGCTGATTGATCAATTAACTTTTCCAAAACTCAGTGTCCTTGTCTATAAAATGGAGATAGTACCTTTCCACAGGGCACATCAGAGGGGTTATTAATTACTCTTACTACTCATTTTGAAGCAAGAGAGTCCGGAGGTTTAGCATGCACACTCCGAACCTGAAGCCTGCTTTCGTCCCAGATCGACTTTAAGCAAAATGAGGTGTCTCATTCTTCAGCACCCTCAAAGGTGAAGTTCTTAGAAGAGTGGTGAGCCCGTAAGAGAATAGTCAGAAGTGTCAGCCAACAGCTTTACTTACCATTAGTGTTGCCAAGGTGCTGAAGCAGACCTTGTGTCTTGCTGCTCTCTGTCTTCTACTTGTCTCTTCACCTTCACCTCCCTCTGCCTTCGGGGAGTGGAGAAAAAGTATTAGTGTGATATTCCACCACTCTTTCAAGTCATCTTGAAATTACACTTGTAATTAGGCAGAACCCTTGAATTGCAATGTCTCCAGACAAATTACTAACTAGATTAAACCCGTGGAAACGCAAATGGAAATAATTTGAAAACCTCAAGATGCACAAGATTTCAAATTTGCTACAAGAGAAGGCCTCTGGCTTTCATCTGTTCTAACACCTGTTGCCTTCCCTCTTTATCTTTCTTTTCTTGGCAGTTTCTGAATTTAAAGAGAGAAGCTTGGCCTTTTATGCCTATTTAATACCTATTAACAATTTACATCACTTTTTAAAAAAGATTTTATTTATTTAATTGTCAGAGAGCAAGAAAGAGAGAGTGCACAAGCGGGGGGNGGGGGGGGGGGGGGGGGGGCTGCAGGCAGAGCAAGAAGCGGGATCCCGCTGAGCAGGGAGCCAGAAGTTGAACTTGATCCCAGGACCCAGGGATCATGACCTGAGCCAACGGCAGAACTTAACTGACTGAGCCACCCAGGTGTCCCAATTTACATCACTTTTAACAGAGCCAACTATATCCCAGCAGGAGAATTACTACTAATTGCTATCCAAATATGTAACAGTCATTCTTCTTTCCTATTACTAAGTTGAGATCAGATCTGGGGGCAAAGTTCAGGAAAATAAATAACCTTAATCAAGTCCACTGATAAGAATATTAGGTGAAGAATAATTCTTTAAGATTTATCTATTTATTTTAGGGGTGCCTGGTGGCCTTGTTAAGCGTCTCCCTTCGGCTCAGGGCATGATCCTGGCGTTCTGGGATCGAGCCCCACATCAGGCTCCTCCGCTGGGAGCCTGCTTCTTCCTCTCCCACTCCCCCTGCTTGTGCTCCCTCTCTCGCTGGCTGTCTCTCTGTCAAATAAATAAAAATAAAATCTTTAAAAAAATTTTTTAAATTAAAAAAATAAAAAGATTTATCTATTTATTTTAAAGAGAAAGAGAGCAAGAGAGAGCATGGCAGGAGGTAGAGGGCAGAGGGAGAGAATCTCAAGCAGACTCCCTGCTGAGCACAGAGCCTGACACAGGGCTCGATCTCATGACCCATGAGACCACAACCCATGAGACCATGACTTATGAGATCATGACTTATGAGATCATGAACTGAGCCGAAACCAAGAGTTGGATGCTTGAGTGACTGAGCCACCCAGGTGCCCCAAGGTGAAGAATATTTTTGATCATCTACTTTAACTGACCAGATGCAAGCCATTTATTCTAGTTGAACCTAAATATAAATCAAAGCCCTAATGCCTTTTGCAGTGTCTACTGAGATGGGAATTAACTGTCTCTCCATCTAAAAAATAATTTGGTGTCCTAGAACAAGTAATCTTAACTCCCAGGTCTTAGGCTCTTCATCTGTTGAATAATCATGATTAAAAATGTCTGCCAAGTTTGATTTGGGCAAATAATAAACCAGAACATGGAGGTGGAAGTAAATAATGAACATCATTTTTGGCACGACAGTCCAATGGAATACTTTCACTTAATCTTTCACTTTTTAATCAGCTGTGTTTGCATCCACTTTCCAAGACTGGCCCCATGTAGATTTTACTCCTATAAATGCTATTTACTATCTGTGTCCCCTTGAGCCAACCAATTAAACTATGTGGACCTCAGATACCTATATCTATAAACTATAGACAAGGATACAGCAATGAACCGAATGTTTATGTCCCCCCAAAATAAATATGTTGAAACCCTAATCCTGGTGTGATGGTATTTGGAGATGGGATCTTTGGGAGATAATTAGGTCATGAAGGTGGATCCCTCATGAATGGGATTAGTGCCCTTATAAGAAGAGGTTAGAGAGCTAGCTCTCTTTCTACCATGTTAAAATACAGGGAGAAGTCACCAGTTTGCAATCCAGAAAAGAACCTCACCAGAACCCTACCATATTAAAACCCTGATCTCTTGCCTTCCAGCTTCCAGAACTGTAAGAATAAATTTCTGTTGTTCATAAGCCACCTGGTCTACAGTCTTTTATAGAAGCCTGAGTTGACCATGATGGATCCCTTCCTCACATGGTTATTTGGGGGACTGAATGTGACAGTGTATATAAAATCTGTATTCCTAATCACCATGCCCCTTAGGCTGTGACCCGTCATCTACACTCCATAAATGCTGCTTCCCCTCCTTTTTCTTTCCCCTTCAGTCAAAGCATCTATTTTCAGACCACAGGTTCAAAGCCATCTTATCAAACCCATAGGGAAATAACTTAATGCCAACTCATTCTTCAAGCCCAACTTTTTCCTGCTTCCTCAATGGTCCTGTTCATCTCACACTGAAGCCATCCTTTTTTCTCTGAATCCCTCCATAGTAGGTGGGCACATTCTGCTGGTAATATATTTTTGCTCAGATCTTTCTCTTCCTCTATTACTAGATCCTTGAGAGTTTATCTGGTCTAACATGATGTCTTAGTCACAATATGTCCTTATCTGCCTCTGGGCTCCTCTGAAACCAAACCCTGAGGCAATCCTGAGCTAGGCAGTTTATTGGGAAGATGATCCCAAAAAAAAACACAAGTGGAGAAAATAAAGCAGGGGAGGGAGGACTGCTAATAGAATGTGCATCAATGAGCTGGTTGCCACTGTAGGCAGCAAGGGCTCAGTCCCACTGAGGACCCCCCTGAGAAACCTTCAGAATTATCCCACCAAGGGATGGCAAAGCCAGAGTACTGATTCACTGACTCTCATCCTTTATTGGCTGACCCAGGAGCATTAATTTCCAGCAGTACTGCATGTCAGCTGAACAAACTCTGGTTGCAGGAAGAGAAGCAAAGAGACCGGGACCCTCAAGGTGAAAAGCTGCTAGTGTGTATAAGAGCTGTCTGCTGTGAACTTGCAGGTGGGGCATCTATACCATCTGCTATAGTGCTCAATAAAAATCTAGTTAGTATTGAATGAATGGAAAAATAAACATTGCATAAATACTGTCTCTATCTTAATGCAAAGTCACCTACTTAGAAAAGTTACAAGTATCTTTTAATCCACTATTCCACCTAACCCAGTTTATATATAATAGTCTGAGGCCCAATTCTGGAGTGTTCTAGAATAGAGGCCATGGATATCTTGTTCTCTGATTCTGTTTGGGAGACTGTCCAAGTCCCTAGGCATTGTAAAAGACAAAGAGGAATATGGGAGCAAATGGCTTTCAAGACTCTTTCTCAACCATTTCTCAAATATTCCTTACAAAATGTACAGTGACTTATCCAGATCCAAACAGTAAGTCAGCTCTTACTGACCAGAAAAACAACTTGGAATTTCTCAAGTTTTCCAAAAGCCCAATCAAGTGAGACAAGCAATTAACCACTCATACAACCCACATCGTTGACTCTACACTAGCTAACCGTTCCATTCATGCTTCCATCATATTTTCTTTCCTCCTACGAATACCATGACTTTATGTTTCCACAGAGCCGCTGTTCCAGGAAGCCCACGGGATAGTACAAACAACTCTGTGTTTCTAAATAGCTTCTCTCTAACCCTCACTATTTTCCTCAAACACTGTGGGTGATAAAAATAGAAGCCCATAATTTCAGCGCCAACCTGCAATATTTTTAATCAGGCCACACAATTCATACAGAAATTTCTTAGTGGAATATCAAACTTTACATCTTACATTTTTCCACTTACTGATAAGGTTAGTCTAAAATAAACTAAAATAAATGTAAAAGCAGTAATAGAAAAGTTGCCTATTAATTTTTATCAATTCCAACCCTCTTATTTTGTATTACCTCTATTTAACATCTTAAATTAGAGCAAAGATTCTCAGATCAAGCTCGGAGTCTTAAAAATGCATTTAAATTTGACCAGATCTTAGCACAGTCCCCTGTTCAGAATGAGGCCTTGAATAAATGAGACTCTGGGAAAACCGTGTATACTCTCAAAACCTACTTTGAAACCAGAGATGACCATCTTTACTAGCTACTATTCTGGTGCGAAATAAAAATGTAGATAGCCTGTTCGGGACTAAAATTAAATTATTCATGTTTGAACTGTTTCTTTTGCTCTGTTCTTTTTTAACTTTATTACGGTGCTAAGCTAAGAAGAGTTCATTTTATTCAGGTAAGCTGTGATTTCCTGTCAGTTTTATTCACAAATATAAAACTGCCTGATTAATGCCAAAGATTCTCAGTACCCATGTCTTATGACTACCTTCAAAAAACAGAATTTTCAAAGTCACATGAAAACCAAGAAGGCTCTGGCAAAGAGCTTACTAACTGCATCTTTTCCTTGGCTATGTTTTTAAGAAAGAGAAGGAAGAGGAAGGAGGACAGAAGAGCCCAAAGGGGTAAAAATAAAAACAAACACTGTGTATGTACCAGACCCAGGTCAGCCTGAGGGCTATTAACACAGGAGTGTTGATTAGTCCTCAGCAACCAGGAGGGTCTTTGGAAGTGCTTGAAAACAGAAGGCACGACCACCAGCAAGAAGTGGGTTCACAGCTGCTGTGGGGAGAAAACAGCAAATACTGCACTGAACATACTCAGAAACTTAGACATACAGACTTTTGCCTCGTGGGATCTTTGCTTCCTCCTGACCATACCAACACCCAGGACGGCCCACTTAGAAATCAATAATCCAATCATCCATTAAGTAAGTATCGACTCTTTTTAAGAGACCAATCTAGGTATTTTGGAGGCAAAGAAGTTTCTGTCCCTGCTCTCAAAGCAATTACAGCCGAGCTGGGGAAGTGACGGATGCATTCAGAAAGAGAAAGTGAACACCTTCAAGCAATCCCATCCTGCCAGGCTTCCAGACTGAACATGGCCTGGAGCAGACGGGAGGAGTCTGCTGCTCAGGGAGACTTTTTCCAACCTCCGGGGAAAGACTGGCTGCCTGTTTTTTATCATTTACTTTCTCTGAGTTTCTATTTTCTTACCATGAGTAACCCAGTGTGCCATGAGAGTTTTATTTTACAAAGTTGATGGTACAGTGTAAGTACTAACTAAACAGTTACTTTACCATGATTATTGTGGTTATTATTAAGTAATATCTCCTAGAAGAAGAACTTCCTGGAAGGAAGTTGTGAGTCCCACCTTGGAACTGAAAAATGCACGTCCCTACTATTATCAGTAGTACTTAGGGATAATAAATACTTCACGAATTAAATGGATGTTTATTATTTGCCATGAGTCTACAATTGCCACAGATAATTTTCTTTGAGACACTGAAACCGAGTTCCCAAAAGGTCAACATTACTCATGGCTGGCAGATGAAGAAGCAGACATTTGGAAGCCATCCTGTTTATAACTAGTATCCCCCAGAGGATGACAGAAGCAGATTGATGAAATGAGCAATGTGTGTTCAGATCAAAGTCACCCAGTGGAGGGGGTTTGGATTTGCAGGCCCCACACTGCTCCCAAGACGAGACCCTGGTTCAGTGAATGCAACTTGCAGCCTTACTTTTCTTTGCATGAAGGAGCCTCTGGGAGAGAAGCCCACTGTTTATAACTAGCAGCTATGCTGCTTGCAGGAGGAAACGTTCTCTAATTTTTCTGCCCTGAGAAGGCACCTTCTCACAGGGTTCACAAAGAAGAGAAGTTCTTCCACTAGTTGGTCAGTGGTATTCAAAAAAAACGTAAGAGGAAAGAATTTCAGTGATGGAGGTGCTCATAATTCTGCTGTAAAATGTCAGTTATTTAGAGTGATAATGCCTTTTTAGTGTTTGAGGATGTTTTAAATATGTGAATTACCTTCATGAAAAAGTTGTAAAAATAATGAACGGTAAATTGTGGCAGAAACCTCAAAAAAATTATAATTCCTCTGCTCTGAGAAGTCACCTTCCTTTATTTGGTATAAAAAATATCAGCCATTTTGGTATGATGAACAAGTACTCTGGGGTTCAGAGGAGAGTGAGATCCTAGAGGGGGCTGGGCCTCCAGGAAGGGATCATAAAAGGCAGAGAGTTTGAACTAAGCCCTGAGATATGGTTTGTACTCAGCCAGGTGGAAGAGAGGAGGGGCCCACCTGACAGAAGGAATGAGCAGAATGGAAGTTCTGCACCCTTTACCAAAGCTTTCCCCAAAATGCCTCAATTCTGTTGAGCATGAATTAAGCCATGTACCTTAGTAGTACAGCTCAGTCTTAATATCTGATATATACTGGGCTGTGCGCATCTGTCTCCAGCATTCACCCAACTCAAGATATACAGACTGACTGGTTAAAGAACCTGTGTGACTATAGTTGATGAAAATCCAGAGCTATGAGACACTGGGAGGACACAGATAGTTACTAAAAACTTCTGTCTTCTCAGGGCAGAAAGACACACAGCCAATGCGAGCCATTTGACCCAAATCTAAAAATGACTCACATGATCTTATTGTATCTCTCATAATTGAAGTAAAAAGGCTCAGGTCTATCAGTTCCCCACCTTGTCTTCCACTCCCTTGGCAGGATCTCCAGACTTGGGCTCTTTACACATGGAAGGATGATGGAGTTCCGACTTCTAAATGCTGGAATAACAAACCCCTAAGCTGCCCAATACCCTGAGTTCTCTGTACACCCCCCTCCCATTTCTAGTCTACCTCGTCCTCAAAAGCACCACCAGCCCCAAGCATTCGGTCAATGCCATAACCCTCTCCTGACCCCCACCACGAGCCTTTAACAGGTGTCTAAGCCATGCTGGGACTTCTGCGAGCCACTCCCAACATTTCTCTCCCTTTCTTCTTTTGAGTACAGGGCCTTGGCCACCAACCATCATCTTTAACAAAATGGATCCCCCATATGATTTCACTCAAAAGGTAAGGATTATACAGCATTCTGCCTCATTCCTCTCTACTGCTCCCGTTACTAGCCAAACTCATTAAGCAATGACTATATGCAAGCTACTCTGCTTGGCACCCTGGGAAATATGAGGCAATCCAAGATTTCAAAACAGCTGCCCTTAAGGAGTTCATGCTGCAGTGGGATTTGAGAAAACATTTAAAGATGACAAGTGTCTAAAGGACAGAGTAGGGGCAGGTAGGGTAGTTTCATAAGCACAGGGACAGGGGGGCAGAGTGGACAGATACACATGGTAATGCTGAGCTGAGGAGGCAGCCCGCCAAGTCATGCTTGTCCTTATGTTGAAGGAAAGCTTGAGAATTTCTAACCAGGAGGGTCGTAGGTGTAGATAGTGACTGGAGACTAGCTTGAAGCTGCTGTTCACAGCACTGGACTTAGATTGAAACCTATTTCAGGTCACTTATGGGGGCTGATGGAGAAGTGAGAGACAGGCTGAGACCCTATGACAAGCCATAGGCCTGAGGCCTCCACAAAGAAACTTCCTAAACAAACAAACAAAAATCCCTCTACATTGTTGTTTCTCTAACTTAGCTTGGGAAAGAAGCATCAATTCCAAATATTTCTAAGTCCAAATACTTCCCCAACCCTGAGTTGGTAGACTCCAAAGAACCGAGTGACCATTACGACAGGAAATTATGTGGCCATTAAATACAAAACTGTTATTATATATCCAGAAGAAAGTGAAAATCAACAACAAAACAGAAGGTAAAACAGAATGAACTTCCCAACTAGAGTCCCTGGAGAAAAAACATGCTCTGAGAGGGATCAGGAACATATGATTAGCTGGCACTTTATGTTTATGGATTTTTTTTACCCTGAGAAGCAGTTAATAATAATATGGAACTCATAATCCATGAGCCAAACTCTTTCCCCTATACACAGGGATACCAGCTTGAAGGAAAGCCTCTAGAGGTCAATGAGCCACCTTGAGAAAATGAACACCTCTAGAAACTTGATTCAAACAATCATACCATACTTAAACTGAATTGACATTTGATTAAGTTTTTCCCCACTAACTAGTGGATAGGGGATTGGGTGGAACAGAAGATCACTTACAGTCAAATAAAGAAATTAAATCTCTCTGCATCCCTAGTTGTATTGTGAGTTGATAATTTCTGACCTCTTAGATCTTAATGATGAAAAGTGGAACCAAAAACTTGTGACATAATTCTGCCTTAAGTCCTGGTGCCAAACATTTTTCAGGTGTCCATTCATGGTTACAATGAATGCAGTCACACCCCCTTGGCCATTCTATGGTAACTGTGGCCCCTTGGCTTCTGATGGTTAATTGATGCCAAGGATGTCTCTTGCTTCAGGGCCCCAAAGTCCTCACAGCTACTAGAAAGACCAACTCTGTGACCATCGCTCCTAGCACCAGCCCCAGCCTGCGGGGGAGAGCAACTACGGAACTTCCAGTGAGGCAGGTACCCTGATCACCAGCACATACCCTGAAGGCTTTCGCTAATGAAGTGTCTTCTGGATCCTCCCACAGAACCTTTGCGGGTATTCAGGCCTCATATAATATACCCAGTTCAGCATTGGCCCACTTCCCTCTTCCCCTACCATCTGCCAATGCAACTCAGGCATTTCCACTTCTCTCATCACAGACCATTACTTTCCCAGGCTTCTCAAAGCTACTCCAGAAGTGAGTTTGCACCATCCTCCTGGGGCCTTGAAGGGTGTTAAATCACCCGTCCTGAAAGAGTGCCCCCTCCAAGTAAATGAACCCTTGCTTACCCCATTTTATGTGCCCACCCCTTGATCAAATGCCCCTGAAATCCAATCCAATTGAGTACTCCTGGCACTTCTCAGTAAATGCGAATTCTTGAAGCTCCTCTTGGGTATGATCTCCTCCCTTGTAAGGGCCTGCAATCCCAGCTGGGCTATGCTGGTATTATTGCTACTTACTGGCTTGGGAGGCAAGGGGTAGCTCCTGAGGGACCACCTATGTCTTTGCTGGGGAGAGGCCTCAGAAGTGCCTTCCACATGGGATACGTGCTTGGTCTTAAGAAGATGCCTGGGTGGCTCAGTTGGTTGTGTCTGCCTTTGGCTCAGGTCATGATCTCGGGGTCCTGGGATTGAGCCCTGCATCGGGCTCTCTTTAGGGAGTCTGCTTCTCCTTCTCCCTCTGCCCCCGTTAGCCCCCCTCTCACTCGTGCTCTCTCTTTCTCTCTCTCTCAAATAAATAAAATCTTTAAAAATATATATAAGTCACAATCTTAAAGGTTACCATCCAACTGTCTTCATCCATGACTCGGGTCTCAGGTTTTTCCAACTCAGGCCCTGACCTTAATAACCAACCTGCCTTAGCAGAGCCTTCAATGGTCTTTCTGAGTTTCCTCCTCAACAATGTCAACTCTCTCCCTAGAGGAGATAAGGACTTCTTTGTAAGCTACCAAGGAGGCCATTTTTTAACTGCTATTTAACTATTCTTTGTTTCTTGGTTTCTTATTACCCCATGTAGGGCATCAATGCAACTTAGTAATAACAAGCCAATTTCATTGTCCTGTGTGCCTTGTTTTCCCCCATACCTTTCAAATGCTGAATCATGGTACTTTAAGGGCACTTTTCTTCCCCAAGATGTTTTTCTAAGTCAGAACTGATAAAAAAAAAAAAATGTTTAGCAATTGGGCCACCACCTTGTGCCAGAGATCACCTGTGCCCCATAAACCACTTGGGATAGGGTCCTCCTGGTCAGTTGGGTGGTGAATGATTCAGTCCCCAAATCGCATTTGATTTCTCAGACTGTAACTGATGCCAAGTGGGGAGCAGAGGCAGAACAGTTAGAAAAACAAAAGATTAATTGGGAGTCATGTCTGGAAACTATGAAGGAGAGTAGGAGCAGGAAAAGCTCAAGACCATAATGCAGGTCTAACAACATGAAAGGGGTAGAAGGCAGGCAGAATCATGTAAACAGAGCCTGAGACTGAAGTGCAGCTCTGGGAGAGTCTTGGCCAGTCCAATGTGGAGACTGGCTTGGAGCAAAGAGTGTCTGTGGGAGTCCCTTGTGGGCAGAAATTGCCAGCCCCTGGGATTTCCACTGTGCTAGTCATTTGTGGGAGCTGCTCAAGGACACCTGGCTTCCAACAGTAGTGGACCTCACTTGCACTGCAACTGAAGATTGTCAGCTAAGTGCACTTCTTTTTTTTTTTTTTTAAAGATTTTATTTATTTATTTGACAGAGAGAGAGAGACAGCCAGTGAGAAGAGGGAACACAAGCAGGGGGAGTGGGAGAGGAAGAAGCAGGCTCCCAGCAGAGGAGCCTGATGTGGGGCTCGATCCTAGAACTCCAGGATCATGTTCTGAGCCGAAGGCAGATGCTTAACGACTGAGCCACCCAGGCACCCCAGCTAAGTGCACTTCTGACAGGTTCTCTCTTGAAGAGTTCTGAGTGGTACATCTCCATGGTCACCACAGGGGAAGTCCACAAAACTTACCTATGAGCTTCCTGCATGGATTCTTCTTTGACATTGCATTTCACCATGGTTCTGGCCTTTCTCCTTAAATTTGCACACATAGCCTTACTGAATTATATCAGAATGCTTTACTATTGTATTTCTTTTTACCTCCATCTGGAACAGCAGATTCCCTCTCTTTACCACTTGTCAGGTGTCTTAGCAATTTATCTCCCGGTTCAGATGCCATCTTCTCCATGAACCCTTCTCAGAGACCCATAGGTAGTTAGCTGCTTATCCTTGGGAGTTATGGTATTTTCATAGCAAATAGTATAGGATATCATGCTTATTTGTTTATGTATCTTTCTGTCCAATTAGAGTTCATATGGTCTGGAACTATAACCTGAATAAGACTTATTGTTGAAACTCAGAAGGTGCCACTTAAGGATTTCTTTGCCCTCAGAAAAATCAGATAAACCTGGCTCAAGCCTTCTAATTGCACCATCTTGGATGAATCTTATGTCTTCACCATGAGAGCTGTGGCATCCAACCCTATTTCCTTAAGACACCTTTGTCTCTGTTCCTGCCTCTGTTTAGGCACTTCTAACCCTAAGCCAACCTAGAAGCAAAACCCACACTTTCTTCTCCCAAGAACAAATTCAGTCACCCTGAGAATATCATGATTATGGTTGGTGGACTGATGATTAGAGGGACTCTGGTGGTGGCGGCACTTGTCACAGTGTAATATAGGGCCCAACCCTACCTCCTCCTCTTAAAGAGCCAACCCACCCAAAGCCCCAGTTCCGGCCATCACCATGCACCCTGTACACTGAGCCTTTGGGAAGTCCAGTCCAGCCCTGTCTGTTTCTGCCTGCTTCTCTCCTGGAGGCCAGTCATTCCCAGTCCCTCCCAAAATGCTAGTGAATAAAATGTATACTCATAAATGAATAACTGAGTAGTTGGCACATAGCTGGCACTTAATAAATATTGGTGGAAAATATAAGGGAATGAATGAATAAATGAATGAACAGAACCTAGTCACAAATATCTCTAAATCAAGCTGCATTTCAGATTGAAGCAGATTATCAAGTGTTCTTGCAAAATACACCAAAATGGACAAGTCAGCACAAGGCCTCTGGATCCCATGAAACTTTGTGATCAGGGGAAATAAAAGCTTATATGGCAAAGAGGTTATCTTCAGGCTGGAATGTTTTCTAAACAGAAGAATACAGACATGCCTAAGAAGGAAAAGCAAAGCCAGAGCCAGGAGCCAGGGAAGATTCCTTGGTAAGGAAGGACTAGAGTGTTGTGCCTGTGACAAAAAGGGAAACAGTGAGAGTGCCGGCTCCCTGTCACCAGAGCAGGCCCCCTCCCACTTCACTAGGCCCCCTCGGGCAGTCCTGGAGCAAGGCACAGAAACGTGGCATTGGCTGTGAATCCTCGCAGTCAGAGAACAGGTGCCCAGCTCCACAAAGGGCCTGCTTGCTGTGTTTCAGTGAACAGAAAATCCCTCCCGCCCCAGGGCCTCGGGCTGAGCGGAGCACGCTGTACTCACACCCCCATATGCAGCCTCAAAGGGCGTCATCACCTCCCAGAGAGGAATGCCAGAAACATCCACAGCATATCATAAAAGACAGGTTTGCCAGAAAGAATAGCATCTTATCCACCCCTTCTTAAGTGTGCTTCCAAATGTTGTTCTTCCTCCCTCTCCCAGGTATTATGAATCACACCCTCAGGAAATACAACCAGCTGAGGAAATCAGCACTCTGAAATGTCTTCAGAAATGAAGCTAGTTTGGTTGACTCATCGGATTGATGCAGCTATAAGCAAACACTTGAAGCCCTGAGACAGGTATGTTCTGTTACTGATTCCAGATGGGTTACATTGGTAGCCAAGAGTTGTCCAGGCAAAGGCAGGCTCGCTTAATTTAGAGCCCTCAATCAGTGGGGTTGCTCATTCACCCGAATAAATGAAGAGAGCCAAAGCAGTCTGGGAATTCAGTTTTAGGAATAACACAACTAGTGTTGCGTTAGAGTATCTTTTATCAATGCACCAGAAAATTAAAGAGATTTAGACTGAGTCCAGAGATAACTTTGAAAGAAAGAACAATATAATCCTTTTATGTTCACACAATTTGTCCCTGTGTTCCAGCCTCGATACAATAATTGGGCACTACTGGGGAAGGTGAGTCAAGTTGGCCACAGTTCAGGAGACCGGCTGAGACCGTCCATGATATGCAAATAATAATAGGAAGCATTTTCATTTATCTTCCAAAATTGGAAGGAATATAAAAATGATGGGCAGAGAAGTATAGGCACAGTATGACTGAGGCAGATGACTTAAACCCAGTTACTTCCCCCTGTCTTTCGTTTGTCAAAGAGATCTGATGGCTAACCTGGGTGAAGGGGGTCTCAGGTATCAGAACACAGTTGAGCACTCCCTGGTGCCCCCTAGCTAATGAAAGAGAATCACAGGTGCCAGTCCTTACTGGGCACAGAAAACACACTAAGTTACAAGAAAAAATTCCATTTCTTTCTCTAAACTAAAACAATACATCTCTCCAGACCACAATCCCTCAAATTGTATTCCAAACCATGTCCTTTTAGCCCAGTTCACCTAGTCCAGCTGTGGCTAGGAATTCAAAATAAACAGTGCTGATTCTGAGAGCCGCAAACCTTTGCACAGAAGAAAAGAAAGCCAGTTATTACTGTTAAAGGAAAAACTACACACATCTTTGATTCAAACCAGAAGAAAGGTGGGGTTAAAAGCCAAGTGGCATAAAATGTGAAAACTTCCTCTTTCTAACGGCGGGTGGATTTGTCTTAATAAGTTTAATGCCTGATAAGCCTGTGCAAGGTCCAGGGAAGATCACTGCCCCAGCTCTAGCTCTCCAGCTTTCATTCTTCTGACCGGAAAATCTGTGATCTGGGTAGGCCCCACCCTTTAGAGACAACTCCTAACATTCCTCCTGTCTTTTGGCCTTTCTCCACTTGAACCACCCACTGTAACACTCCTTTATCCACCTGTTCTCTCTTCAGTGAGACGCTCCCTTATAGGGGAACCACCAGCCTACTCAGTCCCTTTGTGTGAGATATGAAAACGTACCTCACAGCTTGACTGACCACTGGCACTTCGGGGGGGGCAGGGAGCAGCACTTGGAAAGCTAGCCGGTGCTCTCCTCTCTCTTGGAGGGACACAGGCTGGCACAGACATATGCCCCATGGCCCTATCTACACTCTCTTCCCCAACTCTAACTCATAACCTGACATGGGAACAACCTTAAACCACATCCCAGATCATCTGGAGCTTTGTCACTTCCAAAGAGCCTCAGGTGACAATTTCCTAACTGAAATGCTAATTAAAAGTGGTTGAGAAGAAAGCCTTGGGGTGCGTGGGTGGCTCAGTTGGTTAAGCATCTGACTCTTGATTTTGGCTCAGGTCATAATCTCAGGGTTGTGAGATAGAGCCCCGTGTTGAGCTCCATGCTCAACTGGGAGTCTGCTTGGGATTCTCTCTCTCTCTCTGCCCCTCCCCCCCTCCTTTTTAAGATAAATAAATAAATCTTAAAAAAAGAAGAAAGCCCTAACCTGGGTTCTCCTCTCTTGGTCATTGTCTTTAATGTTGTTTGTTTATGATTTTAAAGCAATACCTGTTTTTCATAGAAAGTACAAGAGCCTATTCCCTTTTTCCTTTCTTTCTTTCTTTTGCAAATTATTGAAAAGAAATTTTGGACTTCTTTGCATAATGGATCACACTTATGCCATTTAAAACTTTTTTTTATTATTTAATTTTATTATATTGTGTTAATCACCACATTTAAAACTTTTGAAACACTGTAATGATTCCCTTTCACAGAAGTACTTTTGAGTTTTTTTTCAGCTTTACTGAGGTCTAAGTGACAAAATTTAAAGCTCTCCATTTTTATTCTCCGACACACATTTTATGTCTTTGATGTCACGATTTATATCTTTTCACATTGTGCATCCATTAACAAATTATAATTGTAGTTATTTTTATACTTTTGTCTTTTAATATTCATACTAGAGTTATAAGCAATTTACCCACCACTATTACAGCATTTGAGTATTCTGAATTTAACTATATGTTTACTTTTACCAATGAGTTTTATATTTTCACATGTTTGTCTGTTACTAATTAGTATCCTTTCATTTCAGCTTAAAGAACACATTTTAAGGCTTTCTTGAAAGGCCAGCCCGGTGGTGATGAACTCCTTCAGCTTTGTTTGTCTGGAAAACTTATTTCTCCTTCAGTTACAAATGACAAATTGGCCAGAGAGAGTATTTTTGGTTGGCAGGGTTTTTGTTTTGTTTTTGTTTTTTCCCACTTCCCTGGCCTGCAAAGTTTCCACTGAAAATTCTGATGACAGTCTTATGGGGGCTCCTCTGTACATAAGAAGCTGTTTTTTTTCTTGCTGTTTTTAAAATTCTCTCCTTGTCTTTAACTTTTAACAATTTAAGTTATAATGTATCTTTGTGTAACTCTCTGTGGTTCCTCTTATTTGGGACTCTCTGGGGTTCCTGGTGGATGTTTGTTTCCTTTCCCCGGTTATGGAAGTTTTCAGCCATTATTTCTCTGAATAAGCTTTCTGTCCCTTTCTCTCTCTCCTCCTCCTCCTCCTTCTGGGACCCCTATGATACATAAATTGGTCTGCTTACTAATGTCCCATAAGACTCTCTTTTTTACATTATGTTATGTTAGTCACCATACAGTACTTCACTGGTTTTTGTAGTGTTCCATGATTCCATTGTTTGTGTATAACAAGACCCAGTGCTCATTGCAATATGTCCCATAAGTCTCTTAAGCTATCCTCACATTTTTTCATTATTTTTTCTTTTGCTCCTCTGATTGGATGAATTCTATTGCCTGTCTTCAAGTTCCTTTATCCTTACTACCACTTGATCTAGTCTGCTGTTGAACCCCTATATTAAATTTTTCGGTTCAACTATTATATTCTTCAGCTCTGTGATTTCTATTTGGTACTTTTTTGTATTTTCCACCTTTTTGTAGAAATTCTCACTTTGGGGGCGCCTGGGTGGCACAGCGGTTAAGCGTCTGCCTTCGGCTCAGGGCGTGATCCCGGCGTTGTAGGATCGAGCCCCACGTCAGGCTCCTCTGCTATGAGCCTGCTTCTTCCTCTCCCTCTACCCCTGCTTGTGTTCCCTCTCTAGCTGGCTGTCTCTATCTCTGTCGAATAAATAAATAAAATCTTTAAGAAAAAAAAAAAGAAAAAAAGAAATTCTCACTTTGTTCATGCATTGCTCTCCTGACCCTAGTGAGCATCTTTGTGACTATTATTTTGAGATCTCTATCACGCAAATCATTTTTTTCTGTTTAATTAAGATCTCCTTCTCTGGGGAATGAAGCATGAGAGACTATGGACTATGAGAAACAAACTGAGGACTTCGGGGGGGTGGGGGAATGGGATAGACCGGTGATCGGTAGTAAGAAGGGCACATATTGCATGGTGCACTGGGTGTTATACGCAACTAATGAATCATTGAACTTTGCATCAGAAACCAGGGATGTACTGTATGGTGACTAACATAATATAATAAAAAAACATTTAAAAAAAAGATCTTCTCCTTCTGAAGATTTATCTTGTTCTCGTTTGGAACATATTCCTCTGTTTCTTCATTTTCCTTAACTCTGTGTTGGCTTCTGTGCATAAGAGCAAATAGTCACCTTTCCCGGTCCTCATAGAGTGCCCTTATGTAGGAGATGAACCTCATCAATCAGTCCCACCTCAGTCCTAGTTGTCTCTCAAACCTCTATGATTGTCCAAACCACCTTCTTTATTCTTAATAGCTCCCAGTAGTTGAAGGTATGCCTGAACCCATCAGTGTTCCAAAGGGGAGAATTGCATTCAGCACCTAGATGCAGGCTGATTGGAAGCTGGACCCTCAGGCAATATCTGGGATAGTATGTAGCTAAGCCCCTGTCAGGGAGAAACTGGAAGGTGGGTATTTTTGCCTGCTTCCTCTGTGTCAGCCTAGTTTATAGCCATGGGGTGGGGGTGTGGTTGCTCTTTTGCCCATTAAGAACTGCTTCTTTGTTTGCTACTGCCTTGTAGGACTTGTGAATGCAAGCCCCATTAGCTATCAGGGCCAGCAACCCAGAGGACCTAGCCCTCAGTGAACAATTACAAAAGCTGAGGTGCCAGATAAATGCATAAACTTCCTCCAGGGACATACTGGAGACTTGGAGCAGGCTAGAGGAAGAAGGCAGAAAAGATGTCTTCCACTTTCCCAAGTTCTCAGGGAAGATTAGAGTCAGCCCTAGACGTGTGCTAAAAGACTGGAAGATGGGCATTTTTGCCTGTTTCCTCTGAGCCCTGGGGAGATAGCCATGGTGAGTTCTCCATGTGCCCACCAGTGAACAACTGCTTCTTTGTTTGTTATAGTCTTGTGGATCTCAGGGATGCAAGCTCTCTTGGCTTTCAGAACTAGATGTTTTGAAGGTCCATCCCTTTGATGGAAGTCTTATAAGTTGGGTCAAACCCTTCACTCCTCAGGAAGAAGGTGGGAGTTGTGAATTCCCTCTCAATTTTCAGGTGCTGTGTTAGTGGTGTGGTTTATGTCAAGACTGTGTCTCAGCCTTTCCTACCTATTTCAATGTGGATATTTTCTCATACATCTGATGTGTAGGAGGCACTCAGCTAGTTTCTAGATTTCTTTCAGAGGTAATTGCTTCACATATAGCTATATATTCAGTGTATCCATGGGAGAGTGAGAGTTCAGGAGCCTCCTATGTCACCATTTTGGTTGACCCTCTCTGAGTGCCTTAAGTGTACCACTGTACATTATTGCCTATGATCTGGGTTCTTAGCCATTGTGAGAAAAGTCAAGGCATGTACAAACAAATTGGGCCCATCCCTTATCTACCCCTAGACATAGTTTGCCATGTTTTTTGGAGATGACTAAATCTTCCAGGCAGGTTGGGAGAGTGTCACTTGCCCTGACAGGCCAACAGGGAAGACAGTGTGCTGAGAGCCCCTGTCAGCACCTCTGAAATCCCTTTTCCTTTTTCCCTCTCCTTCTCTGCTTTGGATGCCAGTGATGGGCCACATCAAAGGACTCTCCTGCCCTCCAGCTACTAGTGGGCTTCCTGAATGGATGGCAAGAGGTCAGAGAGAGGGGAACAGGAAAATACAGATATTTATTCCCCTGGCTTCCTTCCTACAGAAAGGCCTCCACCAAAGAGCAAAGCTCCTCAGGTCCCAGGTTCTCTCAAGGCACCCTCTCCATATGACTCTCTGTCCTGGTTATCCCTCTCCTTCCCCAGTCCCTTCAGGCCTGGGCTATTTCTAGCCCCATTCCGAATTCCACAGTCACTCCCACAAACCCTGACCACACCTTTGTAAAGAGTCCATTAACTAAAACTTTCTTAAGTTATCCCATTCTGTTCCCTTCTGGGGCTCTGAATGATACTGCAGGGATGTGCAAGTGCTCCTTTCCTTACAGTATGACCTTGTAATACACATCTAAGTACAGCCAGCCCCAGGTCTCATGGACCATTTCACTTTTTCAGATATTTTGAGTCACTACCATGAAAGAATAGAGAGCAAATTGCAGAACAAGTCAGAAAATGTTTCAACCCATGATATGTACTGTATAGATAGGACAAACAGTGCTCTATACGCACACATGGGAAGGAACCACTCAGGCCAAGTCCCTGAGGGTGATAAGGATTTTAGTGAGGTGAAACAGCCCTCATTGGATCAGAGGGCCTCCCTACCTATCTTAAACTATGCCAGATACTGACAGCAACTTGAAGCTTGTTCTGGCACCAGTACAACTAGTGTAAGGGGAAGGTATATGAGACCCAGTGCCTCATTCATTTATTGAGTGTTTCTATGTGCCAGGCCATGTTCTAAGTGATGATCTCAACTCCAAGTAAGATTTTTACCCTTATGCTCTCCAGTCATGAAACTAAGAGCAAGTCACACATCATCACCATCCTCATCCTCATTCTCACCATCATCTCTTACCAACCATTAGACTTTCATTTCTCACCCTCAGAGCCACATCTTCAATCTTCCATTACGCAGGACTCTTCCTCATCTTAAGTTTTACATAAGGTACCCCAATATTCTACTCTCTAACAAATCCTTAGCTTTCAGCTGTCTTATGTTCTCATTCACATAATACCTTCCCTTTTACCTCATAGAGATATCTAGGACTTTAACCTTTCATTTCTTTCCATTCATCTTTTCCCTCTTGGATCCCCTTCCTTCCTTACTATTGCCCTAAGTTTCTCCCTGCTTTTAATGTCTCCACCATTCAAATTATTCTCCACCCTGCCATCAGGGAAATATTTCCTCTTCTTTAAACTTGACATGATCCCTTAGCCTTGGAAACTTTGGCTCATATTGTGTTGTCCTGCCCAGATGTTTTCCTCTCCCTGCCTTAGTGAGCTATGTAACCATAGAATCCCAGTCTATCATCACCTCCTCACTCTGGTGCATGAGGCTGAGGAAAAATGTAGAAGAAACAAAATATTTAAAAGAGATTTTATGTCTCTACAGTAGAGTGATCAATGAAACCCTCTTACAGTTCACTACATTGTCTAATACTGCTTTTGTAGGCTTAGAGTCTTCTAGAAATAATTGTGATAGATGCAGAGTTCTGCCTCTTAGCTGACACAGGGTGACATGGAATGTTCCCAGGATCAAAGAACAAGTGACCTCTGTTGTCTCTATTACATCCCTACTCCCATTGTCCTGGTTCATCAGGACCATCGCTTGCTGTGTACTAGGGCAACCCCTCTACCTGAACCTGCTTGATGTATTTGATTGTTTATTGTCTGCTTTCCCCACTAGAGCAGGGATTTAATCTACCATTTATTTATTTACAACACCTAGAACATTTCCAGGAATCAGTAGTTCAATAGATATTGTCTGAATGAAGTCAGGAAGAAAGTCTCCTAACCCTTCTTATAATCACTAAGTCACTTATGCTTCTAGGGTTGGAGGAACCAGAGAAATCTTGGCTACCTTGCTAAAACTCACATTTGTCCATGTCTCTTTGCTTTTCTGAAGTTTCAAATGCTTCCATCTTCTAACTGGCTATGGTATAAATACTATAAAATTCAACCTAACATTGCAGGGAAAGTGTCTTTGATCTGGCCCCTCCTTGCATGCTGATCTCATCTGTCACCATTCTAGGTGTTGTATTTTACCTTCCAGAAGCACACAGGAATTTGTTGCTTCCCCCACACATCATGATGTCTCTCCCTTCATACCTCTGCCCACACTGCCCCCTCTGTACCTCCCCCCATTCTTTTTACCTCTCTCAGACCTACTTATCCTTTGAGGGTTTACTCAGCTCTTTTTTTAAAAAAATATTATTATATTATGTTAGTCACCATACAGTACATCCCTAGTTTTTGATGTAAAGTTCCATGATTCATTACTTGCGTATCACCCAGTGCACCATGCAATACGTGCCCTCCTTAATACCCATCACCAGCCTATCCCATTCCCCCACCCCCTCCCCTCTGAAGCCCTCAGTTTGTTTCTCAGAGTCCATAGTCTCTCATGGTTCATTCCCCCCCTTCTGTTTACCCACCCTTTCTTCTTCCCTTTCTTCTCCTACCGATCTTCCTACTTCTTATGTTCCATAAATGAGTGAAACCATATGATTTACTCAGCTCTCATGTCTTCTATCAATTCTCCCTCTTATCCCAGCCCCCATCAGGTTTGGGAACATGCTCCAGGCCTTGGGACAAAGTTTAGGGGAACTTGAATAACTAGGTGGATTATAAGGGCAAAGATTCAGGTATGAGAAATAAGGCAGCCTTAATCACCAGGGAAAGGGAATCCCAGAGCAAGGGGCCAAAGAGATCCCAGCAGCAGAGTTGGTTTCATCTTCATGGTTAACATTTATTGAGTACTAATATGACACATTCTGCATGCTTTACATATTTCAATTAATTTAACCTTCATGATGATACTGTGAGGTGGGAACTATTATTGCTCTTATTTGATAGATAAGAAAAGTTGAGCCTGAATTTCATAAACTTCCCTAGGTGCCTCAGTAAGTAAGTGGTGAAACTACTGTCTGGCTCCAAAGTAAAGCACTTAGCCAAGCCTGCCCAGCTTTCTGAGAATAATGGTTTACAGTCATGGAGCTGGTCATCTTGGACATGACAATGTCCAGTCTCATCAGCTCAGCCAAGATAAGGGCTTATTCCTGAGGGTTGTCTCTATCCCAAGACTATGAATCTTTCTTTGCTCTGAGACCCAAACTCATCAAGCAAACTTTTAATTAATGCTGACACCAGAAAGCACCAGGACTGGGGAGAGGACTGGATCATAGATATAGGTATTCATGTAAAAGAAAATTATACTCTACTGGAAATAGATAAAGTGGCTTTGTGACTTACAGTAATCTCTCTTGTACCTGATCAGGGGAACATAGCTCAAGATAAAGTCTGAGTATACTAACATTCACCAAGATAGACAGTATTCTTGCCCATAAAACACAGTTTAACAAATTTAAAAGACTAGAAATCATACAACATCTGCTCTCAAACCATAATAGTATCAAACTAAAAATCAATAAATATAGCTGGAAACCACTCCCCAAGATATTTGAGTACTAAATAATATACTTCTAATTAACACATAGGTCAAAAAAAACTCAAAAGAAATTTTGAAATATTTTGAACTATGTTAAAATAGAAACACAACTTATCAAAATTTGTGTGACATACCCCGTCTCTTGTCCTCCAGAGGCTCAGGTAGAACCAGGGCTTTCTCTGGGCACGGCAACAGGAATGAGGGCACATCAAGTATGTTGAGGAAACTACGGCTCAGTCGCTGAGGCACATGGGAGGCTGTGAGATAGAGTCAAGCTCACCAGAAGGCTCGGAAGGCCGCGTAGGCCACCAGAGGGTTTGGATATTACTGTGAGGGTATAGAAAGTACCCCTCCCCATCTCCCCATGCTCATGTTCTCCTTTCAGTTAGTGGTCCATGTGAGAAGAAACGACTATCCAAAATCTGGAAATAGACAAAAAAGTTTACTAGTGACAAAGACTCTCCTTGACTATACTTTAGATAGGTTTCTCTGAGTCTTCTTTTCAACTACGCCTCAACCTTGGGCTTCCATGTCAACCCTTGCAGAATCTAATTTTAATAATCCCTCTAGGGCTGTGTATCTAGAATCCCCCCACCCTTGATATCTGATCATCCTTCATATCTAAGCAAATTCCTCAACTTCCATTAACCTCTAGGTGATATCTGATGACTGGCCTGCCTGCAATAGAAATCCTGTTAGGATAAGTACAGCAAGAATCTCCTTACCCTTGATATCTCTTTTCAGTCATCTCCCATCCACTGACTCTCACCCCGCTCCTTGACTATAAATCCTCATTTGTCCTTTGCTGTATTTGAAATTGAGCCCAGTTCTATATGAGGTCTCATATTTCCTACTGCAATAATTTCTTAATAAAATCTATTTTTATTGTTTTAACTGCTGTCCAGCTCTTTTTTTTTTTTTTTTTTTTTTTTAACTGCTGTCCAGCTTTTTTTTTTTTTTTTTTTGATTCTAGGTGTCCTTACAGTGGAGTGCTTAATATTGTTTAGCAGACCTTTGAAGATTCACTGATTCTGTGTGTACCTTTGACTGACTTGGCTATTTTACAATTCTGTAGACGTAGAGGTTAACTTGTGAAAACTGATTATCAGTGCGAGTGGTTTCCGTCTGAGAACAAGGCCAGAGATTCCTGTTTAGAGCAATACAAATAAAATTTGTCAAGAGATCAAGAGAGCCACCTGATCTCTCTTTGGTTAAAAACAAACAAACAAACAAACAAAAACTCCAAAGTAGAAACCACATCACCGTTTATTACCCTTAGGATATTAACCTGCCTTCCATCTATTAGTAACTTCTCTTCAACATTCCTTTGGTTGACCATTTGAAAATTTCTTCAAAATCTCCTCTGAATTGGTTACAACATCATACAATTCGTTAATGAACTGAATAAAATCTTGACGTGTGCAACATAAAACGAAGTTGTGGGATGCAGTGGAAGCAGTGTTTAGAAGGAAATTTATAACATTAAATGCATATATTAGAAAAGAGTTCTAAAATCACTCACCTAAACTTCCACCTTAGGAAACAAGAAAAAGAAGAGCAATTAAATCCAAAGTAAACAAAGGAAAATAAATAATAAAAATTATAGCAGAAATCAATCTAGCTGAAAATAGGAAATCAGTAGAGAAAAAAAAATTTAAGCTGGTTCTTAAAAAAAAATCAGCAAAATCAATAAGCCTCTAGCCAAGCTAACTAAGAAAAAAAGGCAGTGTGTGAATTACTAATATCAGATCACTACAGATCTCATGAACATTATAAGAACAATAAAGAAATACTGTGAACAACTCTATGCCTACAAATTTGACAACCTAGATGAAATGGAACGATTCTCTCATAGACACAATCTGCCAACCTCACACAACAAGAAATAGACAATAGAAAAGGCAATACACACAACAAGAAATTGCCTATATCTGTTACAGAAATTGAATCAATAATTAATAATCTTCAAAATAGGCCAAGATAGGTTCACTGATGAATTACACCACTTAAGGAAGAAATAATATCCATTATCTATAATCCTTTTCAGAAAACAGAATGAAGGGAAATACTTCCTAACTCATTCTATAAGACCAGCATTATCCTAACACCAAAACCAAAGACACTTTAGAAAACTACAGACAAATATCTCTCATGAACATAGATGCAAAAATCCTCAACAAAATATTAGCAAATCATATCCAACAGAATTATATACCACTACAAAGTGGATTTATTCCAGGTATGTAAGGCTGGTTCAACATTGGAAAATCAATTCATGTAATCCATCACATCAGCAGGCTAAAGAAAAATCACATGATTCTATCAATAGATGTAGAAAAAGCATTTGAGAAAATCCAACACCCAACAAGAAAAACTGTAAACCAAGAATAGAGATTAATTTCCTCAATTTGAAAAAGAATACCAACAAAAACCTAAAGCTAGCATCATACTTAATGATGAGACTTGAAACTCTCCCACTAAGATAAGAAACAAGGCAAGGATGTCACCTCTCACCACTGCTTTTCAGCATTGTACTAGAAGGCATAGCTATTACAATAAGAAAAGGAAAGGAAAGGGATACAGATTTGGAAGAATAAATAAAACTGACTTTGTTCACAGGTGACATGATTGTCTCTGTAGAAAATCTGAAAGAACTGACAAAAACACTCATGGAACTAATAAGCAGTTATAGTAAGGTTGCACCATACCAGGTTAATATTCAAAAGTCAATTGCTCTCCCAAAAATCAACTATTGGGACTATATCAAAATAAAAAGCATTAGCACAGCAAAGGAAACCATCAACGAAACAAAAAACCATTTACTATATGTTGGCTAACTGAACATAAAAAAAAAAAAAGACAACCTACTGAATGGGAGAAGATATTGAAGATATTTACAAATAATATATCTGATAAGGGTTTAATATCCAAAATATATAAAGAACTTACACAACACAGACCAAAAATATCCAATTAGAAAATAGACAGCAGACATGAATAGATATGTACAAAGAAAGTGTACAGATGCCAGCAGACACATGAAAAGATGCTCAGTATCACTCATCATCAGGGAAACACATACAAAACCACAGTGAGATCCCACTTCACACCTGTCAGAGCAGCTAGTATCAAAAGGACAAGAACTAAGAAGCGTTGGTGAGGATGTGGAGAAAGGGAACCCTTGTGCACTGTTGGTGGGAATGTAAATTGGTACAACCACTGTGGAAAACAGTATAGAGTTTCCTCAAAAAATTAAAAACATAAACACCATATGATCCAGTAATTACACTACTGGGCATTTACCAAAATAAAACAAAAACAGTGTCTCAAAAAGATATATGCACTCCTATGTTTACTGCAGCATTATTTACAATAGCCAAGATATGAAAGCAATTCAAGTGTCCACTGATAGAAAAATGGATAAAGAAGATATGGTGTATAGGATGGAATATTACTCAGCCACTAAAAAGAATGCAATCTTGTCATGCGCAACAACATGGCTGGACCTAGAGGGTATTCTGCTAAGTGAAATAAGTCATACAGCAGTGCCTGGGTGGCTCAGTCGGTTAAGAGTCTGCCTTTGGCTCAGGTCATAATCTCAGGGTCCTGGGATCGAGCCCTGTGTCAGGCTCCCTGCTCAGCAGGAAGCCTGCTTCTCCGTCTGCCTGCTGCTCCCCCTGCTCGTGCTCTCTCTCTCTCAAATAAATACATAAAATTTTTTTAAAAAGGAGTCATACAGAGAAAGACAAATGACACATGATTTCCTTATATGTGGAATACAAAAACAAAACAAATGAACAAAAAACAAAACACTCTTGAATACAGAGAACAAACTGGTGGTTGACAGAGGCGAAGCGGGTAGGAGGATGGGTGAAATAGATAAATAGGGTTAAGAGACACAAACTTCCAGTTAAAAAATAAATAAGTCACGGAGATAAAAAGTACAGCACACTGGGTGTTATACGCAACTAATGAATCATCGAACTTTACATCAGAAACCAGGGATGTACTGTATGGTGGCTAACATAATATTAAAAAAAAAAGTACAGCACAGATGCTGGGGTTAATGTAGAGAGTGAAATCATCCATAATACCTGTCTTGCTCAAAAGTAACGTGGAGGCTGCTGGGGGCAGGGAAGGTTTGGGAGAAGGGCATAGGCCTTTGGAATGTTGAGGCCTGCACAACCCCTCTGCCATAAGAATGCCATGGGGAATTGCCTTCCCTGAAGCTTTCTTAGCCAAACAGCCACACTGTGATCTAAGAGAACTTGCAGAACACGCAGATTGGCATATTGTGTCTTTCCGGTAAACAGATGCTCCCAGTTCCAGTAAGACCCCTTGTCACACATCAGACGCTTGAGAAACAGTGATAAAGATTTATGATTAGCCTGAAGGGCCAATAAAGGTGGGAGCAAAGAAGAGCAAAGAGTCTTTGTCTTTGACCATTGACCCCCTTGCCTTCTCCACTCTTTCACAGCAAAGTTTGGAGTAATCTTTCATCCGTTGGTACAGAGATTGCTGGCCATTCCTGGCACACAGAGAATACAGTTGATAATGATAATATTATAATAACATTGCATGGTGACAGATGGTGACTACACTTATGGTGAGAATTGTTGAATCACTATGCCTACTGAAACTAATATAACAATGTATGTTAATTATACTTCAATTTTTTAAAGAAGTTAATTGCTTTCCAATATACCAACAATGAACAAGTGGAACTTGAAATTAAAAACAGAATGCCATTTTCATCAGCACCTCCATAAATGAAATACTCAAGTATAAATCTAAAATAATGTATACAAAATCTATGAGGAAAATGACAAATGTCTGATGAAAGAAATCAAATGACTAAATAAATGTTCATGGATAGGAAGATTCAATATTATCCCAACTTGATCTATAGATGCAATGCAATCCCCAATCAAAATCCCAGCAAGCTATAATGTGCATATCAGCAAATTAATTCTAGAGTATATAAAGAGAGGCAAAAGACTTATAACAGCCAACACAATATTAAGAAGAAAATTAGAGGACTGGGCGCCTGGGTGGCACAGCGGTTAGGCGTCTGCCTTCGGCTCAGGGCGTGGTCCCCGCGTTATGGGATCGAGCCCCACATCAGGCTCCTCCGCTATGAGCCTGCTTCTTCCTCTCCCTCTCCCCCTGCTTGTGTTCCCTCTCTTTCTGGCTGTCTCTATCTCTGTCGAATAAATAAAATAAAATCTTTAAAAAAAAAGAAAAGAAAAGAAAAAGAAAATTAGAGGACTGATGCAAACCAACTTCAAGACTTAGTACAGTAACCAGGGCTACAGTAATCATAAGTGTGGTATTATTGATGAAGGAATAGACACACAGATCAATGGAATAAAACAGAGAATCCAGAAGTAGATCCAGATATAGCCAACTGATCTTGGAGGAGGAAAAATCAATGATCTAGGGTTTGGCGAAGGCTTTGTAGACGCAAAACCAAAGGCAAGACCCATGAAAGGGAACTTACATGCTGGACATCATTAAAATTAAGATTTTCTCCTCTGCGTAAGATACTTTCAAGGAGAGTAAAAAGATGAGCGACAGACTGAAAGAAAATATTTGCAAAAAAACATATCTGATAAAATATTGTTATCCAAAATATACAAAGAACTCTTACAACTCAACAATAAGAAAACAAACAACCTATTAAAAAATGAGCCCAAGACTTTAACAAGCACCATACGAAAGTAGATATATGGATGGCAAATAAGCTGATGAAAAGATACTCCATATGATATGTCATTAAGGAAATGCAAATTAAAACAACAAGAAGATACCACTAGACACGGATTAGAATGGTCAAAATCCAGAACAATGACAAAGGCAAACGCTGGCAAAGATGTAGACAGAGCAACAGAAATTCTCATCCGTACTGGTGGAAGACACTTAGGAGATTTTTTCAAAAAACTAAACATAGTCTCATCATATGATCCAGCAATCACATTCTTTGGTATTTACCCAACGACTTGAAAACTTATGTCCACACAAAAACCTGCACATGGATGTTTATAGCAGCTTCATTCAGAACTGCCAAAACTTGAAAGAAACCAAAATGTCCTTCAATAGCTGAGTGGATAAACTGTGACATATCCAGACAACAGAATATTATTCGGCACTAAAAAGAAATGAGCTATCAAGCCATGAAAAGACATGAAGGAAACTTAAATGTATATTACTAAGTGAAGAAGCCAATCTTAAAAGGCTACATACTGTATGATTATAACTGTATGACATTCTGGAAAAGGCAAAACTAGAGACAGTAAAACAATCAGTGGTTGCCAGGGCTTGATAGGAGGAAGGGAGGGATGAACAGAGGAATTTTAGGCTAGTGAAACTACTCTACACGATGCTATAATGATGGATACCTGACATTATCCATTTGTCCAAACCCTAAGAATGTACCATATCAGGAGTGAGCCCCAATGTCAACTATGGACTTTGGATGACAAAGATGTGTTGACATAGGTTCATCAATTGTTAACAAATGAACCACTCTTGTGAGGGAAGGTTATACATGTGTGAGGACAAGGGGTATGTGGGAAATCTTCGTACTTTCTGCTCAATTTTGCTATGAACCTAAAACTGCTCTAAAAAAAAATAGCATACTTAAATATATCTAAGGATCTGTTAAGCTGAGAAACATCTCTGAATCCCAGGGATTCTATCCCTTTGACACTCCTTGGGGTCAAACCATCTTTTCTTTCCTCCTGACTCTCTAACTTAATCAAACATACTGAGAATGAGTTTTACTTCACCTTAGCCGCTGACATGGAGGTTCTTAAAACACCACACTTCACCTCCACCTCTGCCCTGTCCATATGCCTTGGATAGATGCAGCCCCAGCTGAGGAGACTAGAGGGCCACAGGGCAGAGTCCAGGTAGAGGAATTATATCTGTATCTCTACAACTCTTCAGCCTGTCAGCATTTATCTAACATATTTCCGAGCATTTAATGGAATGTAAGAAAATAGCAGGCACAGTTTATGTCTCAGTAAACTAATACAATTGTCAAGGCAAGTCACTCTCTGGTAGCAATGTAAAAATATGTTTGCAAACCAACATATCAGCAGTGGCAAATAAATCAAGCAATAAAGCACGTGCAACAAAGTTAGAAAGGGTCAATCCCAGCACATGGAGAATGTTGTTGCTTCTGAAGTGAAATTAGGCATATCCATGATGTTTATGTTAATAAAGGATGGGGCAGATCATGTTGTTTCCATATCTATCATGCAATCAGTTATGCAAGTGCCCAGAACAAAATGCTGAAATAGCAACAGAGAATTAAAAAACAAAACACTTCTGTCTCTATGACTTCAGAGCGGAAAAGTCTATTTCTTGCATGATGCTATTGCCTAAATATTTATGCCCCTACAAAATTTGTATGTTGAAACCCTAATTTGCACAGTGATGATATTTAGAAATGGAGCCTTTGGGAGGTAATTAGGTCATGAGAGTGGAGTCCTCAGGATGGAATTAAGTGCCTTTATAAAAACAGAGCTTGCTTCCTCTCCTTCTCCTCACCATGTGAGGATAGAGCAACGAGGCACTGCAAACCGGAAAAAGAACTCTCACTAAAACCTGACCGTGCTGACACCTAGATCTTGGACTTTCCACCTTCCAAAACTGTAAGAAATAAATATGTTGTTTAGCCCATCCAATAGTGTATAGAATACTGTAATATTCTGCAACAGCAGTCCGAACTGACTAAGACATATGGCATTTTTAAAATATCCAAGTTTTACATGCACAAAATTAAAAAATAAAAGCAAGACTAAGAACTGATAGCATGGTGTGGCCACATGCCCCATTTCAGTCCTCAGAGTTCATGAGCTGGCAAGCCATGGACGGGCTGCCACAAGGGCCATGGTGACAACTTAAATCCAGGAGCAGTACAATGAGCTGGAAACTCTGCAGTCCATCTACTCCTATTCCTTTACAGCTTGATTCCACGGTGATCCATCCCCTCTAACAACTAGCCATCCAAACCATAAATGAGCTATCCTGATTCCAAATTCTACTTCAGTGGAGTTGATCCTTCTAAGTGTTACCAGAAGATTCAAACACTTTCACCATTCTGTAACATCTAAGGCTGGAGAAGATGGTAAACCGTCTGGTAAGTCTCAAGCTTACAAAGAGTAAAAATTTTCCCACATATTAATTAGTATCCCAGAAAATATGAGATTTCTCAGATATTTTTCAATTATTAATGTTACAAGTAGAGGAAAATCTTGATATGATAATGATCTCTGCGTAAGTATTGACTATGCAAGAAAAAGTAAATGAAATAGTAGAACAAATAAAAACTATGAGTCGAAAAAAGAAAAAAAGAAAGGAAGGAAAACAATGAAGCCAAAAACCAATTTCCATTGAGGTTACAAGTGAGAATTTCTTAAGCTGGAAGCCAAAGTTTGGTACAGAACTCTTGAAAATTCAAAAGAAACAGATGATTTTAAAAAGAGAGAGCGAGAGAACAAGGAGGAAAATTAAATTGGGTGTGTGTGGGGAGGAGCTATTTGAAGCCGATAATAATCTGGACCCAGTTCTTGGAGGATAATGGAGACAACATGGAGGTAGATGAATCTTTCCTCCAGGAAATGGACGGGTTAAAACTGAGGATGAAAAGAATGATCCAGATTAAGGAGTGCACTTGTGATGAGCACAGGGTGATGCAAGGAAGTGTTGATCACCATATTGTACACCTGAAATTAATATTACACTGTATGGTAACTAACAGGAATTTAAATAAAAACTTTTTATTAAAAAAGGATGATCCAGAGATCTAGACAGCAACTTGACTGGTGAGGTCCTCAGTCTTGAGTCCCACCTGCAGAGGCTTGAATACCTCAGCATCTGTGGCTATGCTAAGACAATTTTGGTTTTCTTTTCTATTGTCCTAAGAAGAAACAATCTTCAGAAGAATTACTTCTGAGAAGTACCATCACTGAATTTAATAAACTCATTTTAAAAGTAAAAAGAAAAAGTCATAATAATAGCAATAAAAACAGTCCCCTATCCTTTCCTTCACCATCCCAAGTAAGATTCATGTTACCACCATCTCAACCAGAATATAGGACAGTGCTTTTTGTAGTCACACTCTCTTTTTTTCCCTTTGCTTATTTGTTTTGTTTCTTAAATTCTGCATATGAGTGAAATCATACAGCGTTTGTCTTTCTCTGACTGACTTATTTCTCTTAGCATTACACTCTATAGCTGCAACCATATTGTTACAAATGGCAAGATTTCATTCTTTTTTATGGCTGGATAACATTCCATTCTATATATATACCACATATTTTTTATCCATTCATCTATCAGAGGACATTTTGGTTAATTTCATAGTTTGGCTATTGTAAATAATGCTACAATAAACATAAGAGTGAACGTATGTATCCCTTTGAATTAGAGATTTTGTATTTTTTTGGTAATTACCCAGTAGTGTGATTCCTGGATCATGGGGTAGTTCTATTTAATTTTCTAAGGAACCTCCATACTGTTTTCTACAGTGGCTGCACCAATTTGCAGTCCCACCAACAGTGCAAGAGTTCCTTTTTCTCCACATCCTCACCAGCATTTGTTTCTTGTGTTTTTTTTATTTCAGCCATTCTAAAGGTGTGAAGTGATATCTCACTATAGTTTTGATTTGCATTTTCCTGATGCTGAGTGATACTGAGCATCTTTTCATGTGTCTGTTGGCCATCTGTATGTCTTCTTTGGAGAAATGTCTGTTCATGTCTTCTGCTCATTTTTTAATTGGGTTGTTTGTTTTGGGGGTGTTTAGTTTTATAAGTTCTTTATACATTTTTGATACTAACCCTTTATCAGATATGTCATTTGCAAAAATCTTCTGCCATTCAGTAGGTTGCATTTTAGTTTTGTTGTTTCCTTTGCTGTGCAGAAACTTTGTTTTTATGTAGTCCCAATAGTTATTTGCTTTTATTTCCCTTGCCTTAGGAGACATATCTAGAAAAAAAAGTTGTTTTGGCCAAGTCAGAGAAATTACTGCTTGTGCTCTCTTCAAGGATTTTGATGGTTCCAGGTCTCACACTTAAGTCTTTAATTCATTTTGACTTTATTTTTGTGTATGTTGAAAAGAAAGTGGTCCAGTTTGATTTTTTGCAGGTGTCTGTCCAGTTTTTCCAACACCATTTGTTGAAGAGACTGTCTTTTTCTCATTGTATATTCATTCCTCCTTTGTCAAAGATTAATTGACCATATAACTGTGGGTTTATTTCTTGGTTTTCTGTTCTATTCCATTGATCTGTGTGTCTGTTTTGATGCCAGGACTACAGTGTTTTAATTACTTCTGCTTTGTGAAATCCAGAATTGTGATACCTCTAGTTTTGTTTTTCTTTTTCAAGATTGCTTTGACTACTTAGGATATTTTGTGGTTCCATACAAATTTTAGGATTGTTTTTTCTAGTTCTGTGGAAAACGCCGTTGATATGGGGATTGCATTAAATGTGTGGACTGCTTTGGGTAGTACAGACGTTTGAACAATATTTGTTCTTTCAACCCGTGGAATGTCTTTCCATTTCTTTGCATCATCTTGAATCTCTTTCATCAGTGCTTTATACAGAGTACAGGTCTTTCACCTCTTTGGGTAAGTTTATTCCTAGATATTTTATTGGTTTTGGTGCAACTGTAAAGAGGATTGTGTTTCTAATTTCACTTTCTTCTGCTGCATTATTCGTGTATAGGAATGCAACAGAAAACTGTACACTGATTTTGTATCCTGCGACTTCACTGAATTCATTCATCAGTTCTAATAGTTTTTTGGTGGAGTCTTTAGGGTTTTCTATATATAGGATCACATCATCTGCATATTGTGAGAGTTTTACTTCTTCTAACAAATTTAGATGTCTTTTATTTTTTTATGTTGTGTAATTGCTATTGCTAGGACTTTCAGTACCATGTTGAATAAAAGTTGTGAGAGTGGACATCCCTGTCTGGTTCCTGACCTTAGGGGAAAAGCCCTCAGTTTTTCACCATATGATGTTGGCTGTGGGTTTTTCATATAAGGCCTTTATTATGTTGAGATATATTTCCTCTATACCAACTTTACAGAGAGTTTTTATCATCAATGGATGTTGTATGTTGTCAAATGCTTTTTCCGCATCTATTGAAATGATCATATATGGTTTTTATCCTTTCTCTTATTAATGTGATGTATCACATTGATTTTTTTGCAAAAATTGAACCACCCTTGCATCCTGGGAATAAACCCCATGCTGTATGATTTATTTTAATGCATTGCTGGATTTGGTTTGCCGATATTTAGTTGAGGACTTTTGCATCTATATTCATGAGAGGTATTGGCCTGTAGTTCTCTCTCTCACTCTTTTTTTTTTTTTTTTTTTTTGTGGTGTCTTCATCTGACTTTGGTATCAGGGTGATACTGCCTCACAAATGAATTTGGAAGTTCCCCTCCCTCTTGGATTTTTTGGAATAGTTTGAGAGGAATAGGTGTTAACTCTTCTTTAAATGCTTGGGAAAAGGTTACCTGGATGGTTCAGTCAGTATGGCATGTGACCCTTCATCTTGGAGGTGTGAGTTCAGGCATAGAGCTTACTTAAAAGAAATTTTTTTTAAAAATTGGTATAATTTGCCTGTGAAGGCATCCGGTCCTGGACTTTCATTTTTGGGGAGTTTTTTGATTACTGATTCAATTCAGTTTCATTGTTGTAATTGGTCTATTCAAATTTTCTATTTCACTCAACTTTAGTTCTGTTTGGTTCCTAGGAATTACCCATTTCTTCCAGGTTGTCCAGTTTGTTGGCATATAGGTTTTCATAATATTCTGTTATAACTGTTTGTGTTTCTGTTGTGTTGGTTGTTATTTCTCCTCTTTCATTAATAATTGTATTTATTTGTTTTTTTGTTTTGTTTTTAAAGATTTTATTTATTTATTTGACACAGAGAGAGAGAATGAGAGAGAGAGCACAAGCAGGGGGAGGGGCAGGCAGAGGGAGAAGGAGAAGCAGGCTCCCTGCTGAGCAGAGAGCCTGATACAGGGATCAATCCCAGGACCCTGCAGGGCTCAATCCCTGGACCTTTGGGTCATGAACTAAGCCTAAGGCAGACACTTAACTGACTGAGCCACCCAGGCACCCCTTCTATTTCTATTTTAACCTAATTTCAAGGTATTCATGATTGCACCTTTGAGCATTTTTGTAATATCTGTTTTAAAGTCTTTATCAAGGAATTCCAACATCCGTGTTATCTCATCATTGGCATCTACTGATTATCTTTTCCCAAGCAAGTCAAGAGCTTCATAGTTCTCCATATGTCAAGTAAATTTGGGTTGTATTTTGGATATTTTCAGAGACTCCAGATCCTATGAGAGAATCTTGATGTTTTGTTTAAGGCATTTGACCTGGGTAAGTCATAAGTTCCAGCTTACTTTCTGTGTACTATGGTCAGTTCAGGTTTCAAAGGGTTTAAGTGCATCAGATCTGCCCTGTAAGTGTATCACCCAGTGATTAATCTGGGACCTGGAAAGAGATCTATCTGTTAGCTCAGTTCTCATAGTCTTTGGAATGCTAATTAGAAGCATATCCAGCATGCACATTGGATATATGTCCAGATATTCACGAACAGTTTTATGGGATCCATTTCCTGAGCTCTTCCTACTTTGCTAAGATATTTCCCCAATACTTCCTGGTTCCTCAAGCCTCCTTTTTACAGTCCATTAACAAAAAAATCACTTACTTCTGATGATGAGTGATTATCAGGGAAATATAAATCAAAACCACAATGAGATACCACCTCACACTGGTCAAAATGACTAAAATTAACAACTCAGGAAACAACAGATGATGGCGAGATGTGGAGAAAGGGGAACCCTCTTACACTGTTGGTGAGAATGCAGACTGGTACAGCTACTCTGGAAAACAGTATGGAGGTTCATCAAAAAGTTATAAGACCCAGCAATTGCACTACTAGGTATTTATCCAAAGGATAAAAAAAAATACTGATTCAAAGGGGCACATGCACCCCAATGTTTATAGCAGCAATGTCCACAACAACCAAAATATGGAAAGAACCCAGATGTCCATGAACTGATGAATGGATAAAGAAGAAGTGGTGTGTAGGGGCGCCTGGGTAGCGCAGTCCTTAAGCGTCTGCCTTCGGCTCAGGGCGTGATCCCGGCGTTCCGGGATTGAGCCCCACATCAGGCTCCTCTGCTAGGAGCCTGCTTCTTCCTCTCCCACTCCCCCTGCTTGTGTTCCCTCTCTCGCTGGCTGTCTCTCTGTCACATAAATAAATAAAATCTTTAAAAAAAAAAAAGAAGTGGTGTGTATATATGTGTGTGTATATATATAATGGAATTTATATATATAATGGAATATTAGTCATCAAAGAATGAAATCTTGCCATTAGCAATGGTGACTGGAACTAGAGGGTATTATGCTAAGGGAAATAAGTTGGTCAGAGAAAGACAAATACCTTATGATTTCATTTGTATGTGGAATTTAAGAAACAAAACAGATAAATGTAGGGAAAAGGAAGGAAAAATAAAAAATAAGATAAAAACAGAGAGGGCAGCAAACCATAAGAGACTCTTAACTATCAGGAACAAACTGAGGATTGTTAGAGGGGAGGTGGGTAGGGGGATGGGGTACCTGGGTGATGGGCATTAAGGAGGGCACGTGATGTAATGAGCACTGGCTATTGTATGCAACTGATGAATCACAAAATTCTACCCCTGACACCAACAATACATGTTAACTAGCTTGAATTTAAATAAACTCTTTAAAAAAAAAAATGCTTACTTCTGTGACTGAGTTACATCTGGGGTCTAAATGACAAGAGGACAGAGAAAGGAAAAAAAAAAAAAGCAAGGGAGAGGTATTTGGCCTCACCTCTTGGAACTATTGTTCCACCAGCCAAAAAATGAGGGTTCCCCACCCTCAGAATGTTGGCTCCTGCAGTTTTCCACATTATTTTGCTGCTGCCATCACTGCCCCTCCCACAAAATTGCCTGGGGCCTGGAGGGAAAGTGAATGGAGAAAAAGGAGAAGGGGAAAAAATGGGTGATTCCTTCAATCTCTGAGCTTTAAGAGTTCTGTTTTCTGCTCCTCAAGCCAGAACAAAAGGGATTTTCCTGTGTTGGGGGGGAGTCTGTTCTTTAATGCTTACTTTTGGACTTAGACTGTGCCGAGATCAGGGTGGAAATAACATAGGGAAAACGTATGGTAAACTCACAACTAGTTTGGTGTTCTTCAAATTCGGATAGTCTTTCCTGATCTACTTGCTACTGCGGGTGGAAAGGAGGAACAGTAGCGTCATCCTTTGAAGAGACTGACCAGACAGTTGTTGGCAAGCTGACTTTATTCAACCTGTTCCACCCTCAAAGGGGCAGCAATTCATCCCAACTGGTAACCTTCCTTTTATAAGTTTGAGGAACACAGACCAATCAGAATCCTGGAGGGGCTATTCCTAGAACATATACAAAAAGTGGTTACAAAAGATTCAATAGATGAAATGGAATCTATGCTGTGTTGTCTGCCCAGATCCCTCTTGACAACTGAAATATCCATCTCCCCAGCTGCTAGGAGTATTGGTATGATGGCCCTCAGCTGAGTCCCTCTCCAGGGGTTGCCCTGGAAAGGTAAGCCAAAGAAAGCCACTTTGCCCAAGGCCACATGGTAATCCTGGAGTCAGCTCACATCCAGCGACTTGTCAAGGTGAAAGTATAAAGCTGGGCAGTCTTAATGCAAGGAAGGACAACTCTGAAGGGCAGACTCAGCCAAGAGTTGCCCATGGAAGTGCCTGGGTTTGTCATTTAACTCCTTTGTCCAATCCTGCTTCCTTCCCTCTTCGACAAGCATCGATTGGAGGGCACTCTCCTGCACATAAACTGTCTCCAAGTTTGCCTCCTGGGAAACCCCTAACATCCGAGGTCTAAGCATGATGTTCCCCTCATGACAGGGATTGGTTTAAAAACAGGCACATGATTCAAATCAGGATACTATGATATAAGAAGACTTGTTCTGGAATCTTCTGGGAAAATTTCCAGGCACTAGAGAGGACCACAGGAAAAGATCTCTCTCTCCAACCAAATCTGAACAAAGACTCTTATGGCTCCAACTGCTACTGACAAGCCTATTTTGATCCCAAGAAAACTCAGCCTCAGAACAAGTTGAAACTGTGAGAAGCAGGATGGTAAGATGGAAAGAACCTGGGTCCTTAATGACATCATTGAGTCACAAGATCAACACACCCTGAAGGCCAACTCATTTTTAGATTTCTTGATATATGAACCAAGATAAATTTTATTATTTAAAACAGTCTGAAGTTTTATTTTTTGTTTGTTTCTGCTATTTCAGCCAAAACATCTAACTGATACAGATATGCATCTTATTGACTCTCCCTTCCTTTACTATTTCTGGAGGAGATTTTCATAAACATTGAAAGGAGCTTGAAAAATCCACACCCTAGATGATTGATCAAAAAACTGAACAGTCACTAAGTGCAGGTGACTGATGGTAAGTTTTTTGTTGCCTTCTTTCCTTTCCTTCCTTCCTTTCTGTAGGGAACTGAAAATACATCCTAAATGAAAAAAAGGAGACCTAGTTGAACACACATATTTTACATACAAAAAATAAATAAATAAAACCACTGTGATATCTGCAACTTGGTTGAGAAAAATTACCTTAAATTCTATTTTTAAGATCAAAGAACAATCTAGGCCATGATCTGAAATTTGGTATATAATTGGAACTTCTGAAAACTCCCTCCATAATAGACAGGTGAAGACAGACACCTGGTAATTACAAAGGGTATTTATATGCCTGTGGAAGAAGAAGCGAGAGATTTTTGCAAAACTATTTCAGAAGGAAAATGCCTCTAACAAAGATAGTGATTCAGCTTGCAATTTAAAAGACAAACAATCCATTATGACAACCCAAGAAAAAAATTACTTACCCCCACATACATAGTATCTTGACTCAAACTCTGAAGGTCAAAAAACTATGGCTTTGGCAGACCAGAAAGAAGAAGCAAAGCACTCTGCCCTTTCACAGAGAATGCCACATTTGCCATGTCTCAAGATTCAAGGTTATGGCAGAGAACACTGTGCTCTGATTTTTAACTACTCTGAGAGTCTCCTATGCCTGCTGAGTTAATCGTGTTCTCTTCTTCCCCAGTTCTTGCCATTTCAAAACCGTATCATCAGGCATGATTTAACTACAAAATCTAATGCCTCCATCCCTGTGGCTAACAGAAAACCACGGACTAGATTTGGGAGACAGGCTTCAGTCCCAGGTTTGCCTGCAGCAAGCTGGGTGGCTTTAGGCAAACCACTTTGTCTCTCTGGGCCTCCATTTCCTCATCTGCAAAATGATCCCTTCTGTCTCCATGATTGCAGATCCCTGGAGAAAAGAGAGGAGCTGTATAAATGCTGGAGTGGCTTGTGGCAGTGATGACATACTTTTCTGCCACTCCACTCACTGGCCACTTCACAACTCAAAGTCTTAGCCCAATTTAGAGGTGACAGGATGTCAGTCTGTTATAGGCAATCTAGAGGGGGAGAAGATTTCTTCACAGATAGATACCCAAGACAGAAACAACAAATCCTCTTCTTCCCAATCTGCATTCAGCCTCCACTTTATTTGGGGGCCTTGAGAATGAGCCTACATCATCAATGCAGAGACACGATGAATCAAACAGCCCTGTTCCTTTGCCGCTTCACACTTTAGAACTGATCCCAGAGATCGTGGTGTATCAAGTACGACTGATTTTGTGGCAAACACAATTTAAGGTGGTGGTGAGTAGGGACTGAATGAACCTGGAGCCATCAGATGCATATTAATGAGGTTGGGCCTTCAAATGTGTACAAAGATTTACTCTTAGTTCTCTAAGAGCTTACCGCAAACATCTAGCAAGATCCTCAGGCTACAACACCAAAGCCAACCCCATGACTCATAAGACCAGAACCAGAAAGATTGGCTCAGAAATACAAACCGACAAATAGTGACAGGAACTCACGGAGGGCTTTGCAGGACATCTGGCCCGGACACTGGAAAGATCCAATAAGAAAGCGGGAGAAGGGGAGACGCTCTCCACTGGAGTCTACTAAAGAAACAGCAGGCAAATACACTGCATTAACCTTAAGTCTAATGACATTCTGGAGACAATTTAGAAAACTTGATTTGACTCTGTGTTGGATATTATTGAATTAAAATGTCTTTAGCTATGGGAATGATATTGAATAGAAAAGGGATAAATATCTTTGTTTATGGGACATGCATTATTTAGAATCTGAAAGGAGTAAAGTGCCATAATGCCTGCATACTACTTTCAGATGGCTTACAAAAGGAAACTGTGTATTTGTGCGTGTGTGTGTGTGTGTGTGTGTGTGTGTGTCTGTGAGTCAAGATGCCAATAGCCGGTAAATCCAGGAGAGCAGTATATGGGTGTTCATTATTCTTTCAATTTTCCCGGGATTCAAAATTTTTTTAAAAACTTAAGTGATAAAACCCAACCAGATTTGGTCAGATAGCATGTGGGATTCAAAGTGATCTCATGGCTGCAGGCCACCCCACCCCCCCAGATGTTTCCTACCAAATAGCGACTTTGCTTCCTGGGCTCCTAGGGAAAAATCGTTCCTGACACTTGTCATGACCGGCCATATAATTTGCAATTGGTAAGAAAAGGTGCAGGGGGAAATACTATAATCCCTGTTCTGCAGAGGAGAATACTGAAGCACGCTGAGGTGAACTTGAATGAAGTTAACTTTCATTTAAGAAGTCTCTGAACGAGTACGTCACTGAAATTGCCACCTTGTGCGGAGTCACTGCAGGAGCCACACTGATACTCTGCCTGGACCTCCTGGAGTCCCTGTGAGCAGCTCTTGTGCCCCTCCCCCAGCTTCTGCTTCCTTCACTGCCACTGGCCCCCCCGCAACCGTCTTCAGAGGACTGACCTGGGACTATGGGAGTCACCGCACCTGGAATCCAAACTCCAAAGAGCCAGCAGAGCTAGAAGTTTATTTCCCTCCGGAGTGACCCATAGCTGCCTCATCAGCGTCAGGACGCTAAGAATTCCTTCCACTCAGTTTTTTTTTTTTTTAAGATTTTTTAATTTCTTTATTCAACAGAGATAGATACAGCCAGCGAGAGAGGGAACACAAGCAGGGGGAGTGGGAGAGGAAGAAGCAGGCTCATAGCGGAGGAGCCTGATGTGGGGCTCGATCCCACAACGCCGGGGTCACGCCCTGAGCCGAAGGCAGACGCTTAACCGCTGTGCCACCCAGGCGCCCCCTTCCATTCAGTTTTATGCCAGAAAATAAATCCGCCCTTTACTGTCGTCATTGTACTTACGAAACTTAACTGCTTATTCCCAAAATCAAACCACTTCCCTCCCGAACATCCTAATACCCCACACACATGCTTATCATTTCATCCCACGTTCCCTTGTTGCCACAGTTGAACAGTGCTCCAGGATAAAACCCCAAAATTGCAGGCTTACGCTACATGCAATTGCTTTCTGGCAACCACATTATCTAAACCCAAGACAGGCAAACAGAGGCCTTAAGGCAGCACCTGGTTACTTCTTCAGCTCTCTTCATTCTCCTGTAACATACTAGGTGTGCACTTTTGGGGAGAATTTGCAATGTTTCCTATTTCTTAAATACCATTCGCTTGGCAGGGACTTGGCAGGTCATTCAAGTCTGCTTCTAGTGACAGAAAGCCTGTACTTTGGCAAGATATGTGGGTCCATACTCTCACCATCTAAGCTGTCACTGAGTTTGTCCTTACGGGAAAAGTGTGTGATCATTGGTGCCTGAACTTTGTGGAATCTATTCTCACTATTCAGGGATTCCTTGTGCTTCCTTCACAACTCTTGGCTGAATTCTAGAATGAAGATTGGCTGATTAGCCGTGTAGCGTCTAGGTTATGCTTTTATTTTCAGAAGGTGATAACCAAAATATGTAAGAAGCACAGTGGGCACGGGCAGGGTGCACTGAAATAGGACCCCAGAGCATTCTGCCCCCAGCTGTGCCAGGGCTGAGCCCTCTAGGAGCTGGACTGTGGGGAGGTCTGGGGGACCTGGGTTTTGTGGCAACAGCTATTTGCCATCAAGTACAGAAGCATTTCCATATTTGACCATTAACACAGCTGTACCATTAACACTACGCATTGCCTGACCATCAGTGTTAATGGCAGGAGTAATAGAAAAAAACTATTTTGAAACCATGTAAAGGAGAGAAGGTGAGAATGAATGAATGAACAAATGAATGCAAAAAAGAGCATAAAAGACAGACCCTACTCACACACACACACACAATCAGAAAAACAACTGAAACCCCACATCCATGGCAACAAGAATTTGTGGTCAACCTCTCCGCACTCAGCGTTAAAACCTCAGGCCCCCTCATGTTACGTTTTTAGGACTTTTGGTGAAAAGGCTGTTTGGTGCTTCTGCTGCTGAGGTTCCCGGCCAGTCAGCCAGGCAATGACCTCAGGACAATGTGAAACATTGTTTAGCACGCAGGGAGGAAGCTGGTCAAAGCAGGGAGGAGAGCACCAAAGACAAACAATATTATTCAGGAGAATACAAAGGGCGAAAAGGCAACAGTAAGCAAGATAAGCAAGGAGAAACACAGAGGCCTATGGGAACAGCTCTTTCCCTTCTGGGCTATCTAGAAAATTTTCTGAGTCCTTGGGCCCTAAAATCATCCTATGTCAGCAGAGCCCATGCTGACCAACACTAACACTTCACCCCTTAGTCAACACTTGCCATGAACAAAGCAGCACCGAGGCACCAAAAGAAGAAAGGACATTGACTTTGAGAGACAAATTTGATCATGTATCCCAATTAAAATTGTTAAAGAGTTTTACTTCGTTCCTCAGTTACGGGCAATTTAAAACCCATACGTAGTAAGAGAGAAGGTAAACTAAACCCAGAATATCTATCCGGCCTCAAGGTAGAAAATTGCTGCATATTCCAGGTAGGGATTTCCAACCATCCAGTCAACACAGAATGCACACTCACACAAGTAGAGAGCCCGGAAAGTGCGTGTGAGTGAGAAAGTTAACCCTTTTCTTTTGAGACTCTCCATCACACCATGCATTCACACCGATCTAAGGTTTCTGTCTAACAGAACTCGTCACCAGGAAGGATTTCCCTGATTTAATTATGATGCTGGTGTGAATAAAAACAAAACAAAACAAAATGAAATGGCTGTTACAAGAGATTTTTGTTTTCCTGTTAACCTCAGGGACAGGATAATAGCAAGTGCACATATCAAACTAGGAAGTTAGGGCTTTCCTATCGATAGAGATGAACGTAAACAAATCCAACTGCACCAATAGTTACTGTGTCAGGAGCAGACAGCCTGGAACAGACAAGTATGGGGAAAGGGCTACGAACCTATGGCAAAAAGGGGAAGTGCTGGCCTTTTAGCCTTCTTCTCTTCCTTTCAGGAATTGAAGTGAGGTGTATACATGAGGAAGCAAATCAATTATTAAAGAGGAAGCCATAGAAGTCAGGGCCAGGGGAAGAAAGGGCTTCAAACTTGACTCCAACTGCTAGGGTAACAGAGGCTGTGCCAAGACTTAGACCAAAAGGTGGCTGATCAATGACTTTGGGGGAAATGCTTCACGGCCCCTGCTGATAAAGAGATAATTGCACTGGAGCCCCCCCAAACTATTTACCCTTGTTTCTGGAGAACACAACTGCTCTGATTTGACAGTAGATCCAAGTCTTATTAGGAAGATACTCAGCTAATACGTAGTCATTACTAATTTTTAACTTACTATAACCAAGCACTCACAACTTCAATAAACTTTGTTTAGATAAGAGAGAACAGTAGGGGCAATTACACAACTAACTTGGACTTTAGAAAGGATGGTACCTAGAAGGAACAATATACGGTCAAGTGAATTAATTTATACTTGAAATTTAAGTTAGATACTCAATTTGGCATGAAAATTACTCATACTTATAGATAGCATTTTCATAAATATGTCTTTGATAAGTAGTATGTTAAGAAAGGTTCTAAACATAATCAAAATCTCTTCCAGAAATCCAATACTTCACTTTGGACTAGAAGGAACTTTAAAAAAGTATAGGTCCAGCAATAACTAATCCAAGGCTCAGCAACATTTGTTTGTTTTTCTTTGAGAAACAGCAATAAGACTGTCTTAGCTGGTGATTCCTGATTATTCTCCAAGTCCCACCTGCCCTGGGAAAGTCTTTGCCCCTGACCATCCAAGACAAAGGTGATCTCTCCCTGTCTTTTTTTTTTTAAATGTTTTTTTATTATATTATGTTAGTCACCATACAGTACATCCCCGGTTTCCGATGTAAAGTTCGATGATTCATTAGTTGCGTATAACACCCAGTGCACCATGAAATACGTGCCCTCCTTACTACCCATCACCGGTCTATCCCAAATTTATTCTACGGTACTTCTATTTATAGCACAGAATGAGCTATGGGAGGTCATCCTTATGTGTGTATATGCTTCTTTCTCCAGCTAAGGCATAAGTTCATCAAGGACAACTGGAGTGTTGTGTTCATATTTGTATTCTCTAGGGTACCCAGCATCTTGCCTGGTCCATGGTAGATGCACACGTCTATAGGATAATTGATTGATTAATGCTACTGCAGCTCCCAGACACAGGCCAGAGAGGACCACAAAGTAGAGAGAGAGGTGGAAGACAGGAGAGGGAAAGAGGAAGGAGAAGGGGAGAGAGGAGGAGGGAAGCAGTAAGTGGCAGGACGTGATACCCTGTCTGGAACACTATTTCAGAGGTCCATTTAGTGACACAATATTACAGGAGGCCTAATCCAGTCTGAGGCAATCCCTGATTCCAGAAATGCATGCTATAGAACAACCCAAAAAAACCTATCTAGGGGTGATAAGAACTTAAAGGAATTAAATTAGTCAGAATCTGCTCTCAGAACTTTCCAGCTGTCTGTGGAAGAGGAGGGTATTGTCAATTTTTCAAACATATGCCAATCGAGTAGATTTTTCATACCAAGCTTTGCAAACGAGAATTCAACCACGTCCACACCATCGATGAGACCAAGAATCGGCATTTTTTTTCCTGAGGTAAGCAAGGGTTACACTTTTGCCGAAGTGCTCCTGTTCTGTACATGATTAACCTGCCTGGTTGGGTAACTTAACAGGCTCCACAAGGGTATGCTGCTGCGGTCTACCCTCTCCTTCTTGCTTAGTTTGAAATTCACCCCTGTCAGAGATAGCTCCAAAATTACTGTTCTACAAACAGCCAAAAAAAACAAATACTTGCCATGTTTTTAGAGGTTACGCAATTCCCTTAAGAAAGTTCCACGTGGTCTGGCATGATGAGGATGTAATTCTGATGAGTTACATATGAAAAGCCCTAATTCTTAATATGCCTACTACTATTGGCTTTACTTGTGCCCAGTCCTGACCCCATGAGCTCCTCACTGGCTACCAGATTGCTGATCACTCCTTGCCCTCCACTTCCTAAGATTTTCTGGGTTAGCTAGGCCTCAAGGAAGAAAGAGGTAGGGTTAGCAAGGCTGCTTGTTTCTTTCAGCTGTTGCTCAGAAAGAGGTCTGGCACCACTGCCTGATGGCTTGAGCTCAAGCCTGAGCTTCGAGAAAAACATACCTTAAAAAAATTGTTATTACATTTGATTTTGCAGTCCTGTGGGGCTATGAACATGTCCTGCAAGTTTGTACAGCCAAAATCCTTGGATTCTCATCAGTTTCCGAGCAGTAAGAGGGAGGATGAGGAAGGTGTGGGAAATAGAAGAAAGGATGACATCACAATGTGGTCAGGAGCCAGCCCCAGGCGTAATTATATCCTTGGAAAAGTGGTATAATTTACACTGTATTCAGTGCCTTATAAAACCTACTTTTTGTTAGATTTTAAGAAGGGATTCAATTCATTTAAATGGGGTAAAATCAATAAATAACATCATTTGGAGGACATTTGGAGGACATACATAACTAAATTAAATGCTATGATTTAAAGTATGAACTTCCCTAGAACTTTAATGTACATATATGACCAGTGGATCTTGTTAGAATGTAGATTCTGATCTGGTTAGTCTGGGATGGGGCCTGAGATTCTGCATTTCTGACAAGCTCCCTGGCTAGGTTGGTGCTGCTAGTCTCAGGAATACTTTTAAGCAAGACACTAGACTACAATGGTTTAGAAAAAGTGTGGACATGAGGTGCCTGGGTGGCTCAGTAGGTTAAGTGTCTGCCTTCAGCTCAGGTCATGATGCCAGGGTCCTGGGATCGAGCCCAGCATTGGGTCCCCTGCTCAGCAGAGAGCCTGCTTTTCCCTCTTCCTCTGTCCCTCCCCCTCACTCATGCTCTCTCTCTTGCTCTCTCTCTCTCAAATAAGTAAATAAAATCTTAAAAAAAAAAAAAAAGAGAGAGAGAGAGAAAGTGCAGACTTCAAAGAATGTGGCCTGCTTCCAAAAGCACTTAGCTAATGTAATGACAAGAAGGACCATCATACAGCAAAGAGTTTAAATCATTTGCCCCTGAAATAGTTACAAAAATCAGTCCTATACTAGCTACAGATGAAAGTTTAATAATTTCCAAAAGGGGAAACAGTACAGATAGCATTCTCTGATATCAATGTAATAAAATTGAACACTCAGAGCACAAACACATAAAATTAAGAATGAGAAAGCGAAAATAACTACCAAGAGTGAGGTAATTTAAAGCCCTTGTTTATAGCTTTGAAAATCCAGGAGGATCCATGACTTTTGAGAAAGATACAAATTACCAAAAATAACTCAAGAAAAAACAGATAACCTAAAGAAACTTATGATATTTTTTAAATTGCCTGTAAGTGAAGACTAGAGAGTTTTACAGATGAGGTTGTTCCAATCTTCAAGGAGTAAATATTTAAGTGTTTATTAAATTTGCCAGGGAAAAAACAGAAAGCTTTCCAATTCTTTGTTCAAAGCCATGTAACACGTGTTCCAAAATTTAACAGAAAAATAACAGAAAACTCTACCCCAATTTCACTCATAAATATTGATACAAAAATCATAAATAAAATACTACAAAATAAAATCAAACAATATTTTAAAAGACCACATTTGTAAAATCCAACATCAATGTGGATTTTTTTAATTGAAAAAGAGTCAAAGGATACTTTCTGAACATGATTGAATACATTGTTCAAATAAAAAGCTAACAACAGTGCAGGAGACTGAAATTCTAGGAGGGTTTACATTGAAGCAATGATGCCTGTTATCACCATTATTATGTAACATTCTTCAAGATATATTATTAATTTAATTAAACAAAATTATTACTAATATTATTAAAAATGATTATTAATACTGGAAAGGAAGAGATAAAATTTCATTAGTTTCACAGCATGAAGGTTTCTCAAAAAGTTAAAAATAGAACTACCCTACCATCCAACAATTTCACTATAGATATTTACCCAAAGAATAAAAAAATACTAATTCAAAGGGATACATGCAACTTCAGTGTTTATATCTACAGTAACCAAATTATGGACAGAAGCAAAACGCCCATCGATTGATGAATGGATAAAAAAGGGGTGGTATACACATACACACACACACACACACACACACACACACACACACACAGAATATTACTTAGCCTTAAAAGAAAATGAAATCTTGCCATTTGCAATGATATGGATACAGCTACAGAGTTTATGCTAAGCAAAATAAGTCAGGCAGAGAAAGACAAACACCATATGATTTCACTCATATGTAGAATTTAAGAAACAAAATAAATCGTAGGGGGGAAAAGAGAGAGACAAACCAAGAAACAGACTCTTAACTATTGAGAACAAACTGATGGTTACTAGAGGGGAGGTGGGTGGGGGGATGGCCTAAATAGGTGATGGGGATTAAGGAAGGCACCTCTCAGGAGGGGCTCCAGGTGTTATATGAAAGTATTGAATCACTATATTGTACACCTGAAACTAGCATTACACTGCATGTTAACTAACCAGAATTTAAATAAAAAATAAAAGAAATAGAAATCATCCAAAGCAAAAACAAAACAAAACAAAACAAACAAACAAACAAACAAACAAACAAAAGACATCTTTTGGCCATAACCTAACTGAAATTTTCCAGCAGCCTCTTGGAAAATTTCAAGAAAAAAAAATTTCTGTTGTGAGACATGAAACTAGTCTTACTTGGTATATTAAATTACATGGGAAGCATCGTCAAATAAGTGATACAAAACCCTCTTAGATTATATTTATGTAGATATGTCATTAACATAAGCATCTTAAAATTATATAAAGCCCCTAGAAATCTGGAAAAAAAAATTTTCGTTAGTTTCAGATAATAAAATTTTATGTAATAGAAAACCAAGAGAAACAACTGGGGGAAAAGCCATTAGGAATACTAAGATAAACCAATAAGATTATCAGTGCAAAATTAAGATACAAAGATCAACAGCTTGAACAATGATCAAAAAATATAATGGAAAAATATTCCATTCCCAACAGCAACACAACAATGAAAATAATAGTCATTAAGTGTTGAACCCCACATTGGGCTCCCGGCTTGGTGGAAGCCTGGTTCTCCCTCTCCCACTCCCCCTGCATATGCTCCCTCTCTCTCTGTCAAATAAATAAATAAAATCTAAAAAAAAAAAAAAACTATAAAAATCTACTAAGAAAAATCTTGAGTTTATGGAACACCACACCTTTTTCTTAGGTAAAAAATATAAGTTTTCCCTAATGAATGTATAACTCCAACATGTTACCAATTGCACCAGAGATTACTTACCCCTCAGCTCCAAATTCATTCTTCATTGGCTGCTCTACAAAAATAGATCTGGGCCCTTTTTTATTTTTCCTTTGCAAGCCATCACAATATTAAGGCTAACCAGTAGTGGGCACTTTGTCAAAGAGATACTATATGAGGAAAAGAGTTTTTGCCTCCTGGTTCCCATGTGCTTACTCTCTAGACTCCTGCAGTGTGTAGAGCTTCTCCAAAACCTGGCTCTTTCAGTGCACAGCAACCAGAAGATTCCCCAGTACCACTGTCCTCAGGAGATTTTGTTCACCTTCAAATAAACAGCTTTTCCCAGCACCTCGTAGGCATATTTCCAGCAAGTCCCACCAGCTCAACATCAAGCAATCTCTCTGTCATCCAGTAAGGCAGTCTCTTACAAACGTCTGGATCTCAGCCTAGGGTTTCTTTCTTGGACACCTATCTTAGCGTAGGAGCAGTGGCTGCTCCTTACATCTGCTATTCCTATATTCCTTAGAGTTCTGTGTACTCTTACTAGCCAATTCTTTGTTGTTCTAATCCTCTGTTGAAGTTAATAATTGTTTATATTAAACTTTCCCAATTCAAATCATGTGTGGTGTCTCTCCTTTGACTGATACACTAATCAAAATATGAAATAAGATTTTTGTGAATTGGATAAAATTATTCTTAAGTTCATCTGGAAAAAAATATGAGAACAGCTTGGAGATTTATAGAAAACAGAGTAATGTACAGAAATGGATTTACTATGAAGCCAATAAAGCTTAAGCTTCAGGGCTCCACACCTGCATGGATCACTTTCAAGGGTCTGGGAGGGGTCTAGTAATATATTTATCTGCCCATATATTTTTGTTAAAATTTCACACATAAGGTATTTTAACTGCAATTGTTAAGATATCTATCTCCTTTCATTCCAGTTCCCTCTTCCTCACACTTTCCCTTGTGATGGATGGTACTGGAGAGGACATGGCACTTTGGGACAGCTAAGAGGAGGCTGACTTGAAGATTCATTGAGTTTAGATTTAGTTGGATATATTTATGTGGCATTTGGTCACTTCAGTGTACAGAGTATAGGCTAGCCATCTCAGTATGGGAATAACTTCTAAAAATACTTTTAGTGTCTGACAACTTCCTCAGATTCATGACATGAAGGTACAATATGACAGTGATATCAACAACATCTTTGTTAATGAGTGTCGCCATTTCAAAAAATACCTGATATTAGCCACTGGGGGAAAAAAACTCTAAGTGTCTGACATCTTAGAGTTAATATGTTAAAGAAACTTTATAGAGGTTTATAAAGGTTGGGATGCCAAACTCAAAGTTTTCCCCAATTTACATGACATTATCAATGATAAGGTGTGAAGGTGAAAGAGATTTATTTCAATTATAAAAAATTATAAACTTCAATTATAAAAATGTTTCAATCATAAAAAATAAATTTCAACCATGATAGAAAAAAGACTGAATTATTTTTCCTTTCTCTCCCTAGAAAATTATACTATAAAATTATTTGACATGAAGAAACAATCATTAAGTACATAGCCAAAAGTAGGGGGAAATTATCATAGAAAGGTGAGAGGCAATGAATACAAATATTGATTTTTTTCCAGCTGTTATGATGTTTGCAATAGTTAATAATCTTTTAGAACTGTGCAATTTGTGATGATTTTTTCTCTTTCTAGATCAATATTCTTTTTTGTACTAATTTTGTTTTCATGATTTTATATTCTTTTTAAAAAAACTGTCAGCTTTAGATCACATGAAACTTGGATCCACCTTGGCAGTAAACTAGGAGTTCTACTAGGTTTTAATAACCTTAAATTTAAATCTACTGGATTTAAAAACCTAATTTTAATTGGTTCCTCTGTCAAAATAGGCTAATATATGAAACATAATCAAGACTAAAGTACATACAGAAATTTCCTTTGTAAAAAGTTGTGTTATCTATAAATTGGGAAAAGATAAAACTATCCAATGATAAAACTGAGTAAACTGGCAAATCTTTTGGGAAAACAATAAAAGTTAATCCCTACCTTCTTCCTTAGACTGTTGGAACAACTATTTAGTGAAACTATAAAAACTCTGGAAGAAAATACAAGAGAAAAACTTCATTTTGTCTAAGCACAACATGAAACCCAGAAACCAAAATTGGAAAATAGATAAACTTGATTACATAAAAATATAAAACACGCTTGGTTCAGTGGAGAAGATGAAGAGGAATAAGACAAGACCCAAAGCTCATGCTGTCCGATCTTGAGGTACAATACCAGGAGATTCTCTACATCTTGGACAATTTCCATAGTCTGGCACAGACTAGAAATTTGAAGAAAAGAAAAGAGGCATGAATTCAGAGGATGGCTCAGAGCTGAAAAACACTAACCTATTAATTAAAAGTCATAAAAGAATTTACAATATTCTAAGGTTTATCTAACAGACTTGGCAAGCATCTTGACTGTTCCTTCACCATGAGTTTTCAGGTCAGATTATTTTTTCATGAAAATATAAATCTAATGATTAAAAAGAAGTTGATGGGAATCTATCATGCTGAAATTTCCTCCCTTGGCCAATTTTGCTGTAAGACAACCATTCATCAAAGCAAGTGATAAGTGTATTAACTTGCTCTGTGCAATGGTTACATAATAGTAAGCTTAGGGAGGGTGAGTTAAATTTTAAAGATTTAAGAAAAATGGATGATACACAATAATGTTCTAAAAGCCAACTGAAGTAATGAAAACTCTAATAAAATCCTTGATTATCAAACCTTAGAGGACATTCACAGTTCTAGCCCCTTTCTCTTTAAGAGTTAAGGACTGAACAAAGGGTGAAATAACCATGTAACTTTTTTCAAAGATCGGTGTTGTGATCAATATCAAACAACGACCTGGGGGTGGGGGCAATGAATAAGGAAGTAGGAAGTTTCTGTTTTTCTGCTGGACAAGTTTCAGTATAATTGCTTTGGGGGGGAGGAAATAAAAAGATCTTGAGAAGCACTCCCAAAAAAAGTTGGCAGAAAACAACCTTCCAAAATCTACTTCTCTATAAAAATAATGAAAGCATTGGCAAAAATGTCAAAATTAACTTTTTTCAGAATTCTGGAAATTAACCAAGGCTTGCAACAATCCAATTTTTCTTCCTTTCCTCAAGAAAAAAAAAATCTGAATATCTATTTAAAAAGAAAGTACTGTGGAATTTTTAATTTTGCCTATCCCAATCCCCATAGTAGTTTGAAACCTAACAGTCTTACAATCACACCAGCTGTTATAACAGAAGCCCAGAAGTCACCGAGGATGGCAAAACAGGTTTAGTGTTCCCCAAAAATCTTGATTCCCATTATACGACTTGTGTGGCAACTTCCTGGAAATCCCCACTAACAGGGCTTATCTTTATTCGATCAACTCAACACTTGCTCAGTGAAATAGCTTTTTCCAACAGTGCTTATCACATACACAACAAATGCATGACAATTATTTAACATCAAAGCTATCTTAGATTGAATAACAGTTGGGCAAATAAGAGGCTGACCGAAAAAAAAATTTTAAAGGAAAAGCTGGTGAATAAGAAGTCCTAAAGAGCTTTGAAAACACCAAAATAAACAAACCCTGATTGGTGGGAGTGATGGTCTGATTTTCAAAGTTGCCACATTATATTATTTTAAATGTCCAATATTTGTTTTAAAGATTATAAGACATGCAAAGAAATAGGAAAGTATTATATTCCTGGGCATCTAATAGGCCATGCACATGTACAGAGCTGTGAGTATGCCAGGAAAGATCTAAGAAGGTCCTAATTTTTCCACCTCTGGCTAGCCTTGAGATTCTGTACAAACAGAAGGTAAAGGCCAAGGAAGAGTTGTACAAACTGCGTATCAGAGTCACTGAAAGCATGTCCGAACAGGCATAGAAAAACCCTGAGCAAAGCCTGGGAGACTTTCCAGTTCAAGGCACTTAAGGATATTTCTGTCCAGTCATTAGCTGATCATTAAGTTAGCTGAGCAAAGACCTCAGTGGCCATCTACAGCAAAGAATATTGACTTTATAGAATTAGTTCAGGAAAGTATTTATAGAATTAGTTCGGGAAATAAACAGCAACAACAATCACCACCACAACCATAAACACCACTAGCAACAAACCCTGATTGGTGGGAGTGATGGTCTGATTTTCAAAGTTGCCACATTATATTATTTTAAATGTCCAATATTTGTTTAAACGATTATAAGACATGCAAAGAAATAGGAAAGTATGATCCATACAAAGAAGATAAAAAACAACTAATGGGGCTGTCCCTGATGGGGCTCAAATGTTGGATTTATTAGACAAAGACTTCAAATCAGCTACTATAAATTCATTCATAGAACTAAAGGAAATCATGTCTAAACAACTAAAGAAACATATGAGAACAACATCTCATCAGATAAATAATACCAATAAAGAGCAATTATTTAAAATAAATAAATAAAAGAACCAAATAGAAATTCTGGAGTTGAAAAGTACAAAAACTAAAATGAAAAATCAGTAGAGGGGCTCAACAAAAAATTTAAGTTGGTTGAACAAAGTATCAGCAAACTTGAAGATAGGTTAATCGATATCATCCATACTGAGGAACAGAAAGAAAACACAATGAAGAAAAATGAACAGTGTCTTAGAGACCTGTGAGATACAATTAAGTGTAACAGCATTCATATGATGGGAGCCCCAGAAAGAAAGAGGGGACAGAAAGACTATTTGAAGAAATAAAGGACAAGAACTTCCCAAATGTGATGAAAACCAAAAACTATACATCTAAGAAACTCAAAGAACTCCAAGAAGATCCACACTTCACACACCATAGTCAAACTACTAAAAGACAAAAACAAAGACAGTCTTTAAAGCAGCAAGAGGAGTGATTTATCACATACAAGGAATCTGCAATAAGATTAACAGCTGACTCCTCATTAGAAAGCATGGAGTCCAGAAGACTGTGAAATAACATTCAGAGTGCTTAAGAAAAAGACTTTCAATCAAGGATTTTTATATCCAACATTACATCTTTCAAAAACAAAGAAGTTAAGACATCCTGAGATAAACAAAAACTGAAAGAATTCATCCCTACATATCTGTCCATCAGGCTGAAATGAAAGGACATTAGACAGTAAGCAGAAGCCACGTAAAGGAATAAAGAACACCATTAAAGGTAATGACATTGACAAACATAAAGGACAGTATAAATTCCTTTTTGGTTTGTAACTCTTTTCTCCTATATAATTTAAAAAACAATTACATAAAGCAATAATTGGATATGGCTATAAGGTACAAAGATCTAATTTGTATGACAATCATAGCACAAAAATGGGAGATGGAACAAACTAATAAGAACAAATTTTTGTACACTATTGAAATTAAATTCGTATTACTCCAAATAGTTGTTACATTGTTCATTGTAATCCCCACAGCAACATCTAAGAAAATGACTCAAAAAATGGAGTTTAAAAAGAAGGGAGGATTAAAATGGTACACTAGAAAATAACAAAAATGAAAGTAGTAACAGAGGATTAGAGGAACAAAAAAGACATAGTAAATACAGAAAACAAAGAGCAAAATGACAGATATGAATCCTACCAAATCAGTTATTAGATTAACCATAAATGGATTAAACATTCCAATTAAAAGGCAGGGTTTGGAAAAATGGAGCAAAAAACACGATCCAACTCTATGCCATCTACAGGAGACTATTTTAGATTCAAAAACAAAAAAAAAAGTTTAAAAGGATAAGAAAAGAGATAAAATGCATTGAGTAACCAAAAGAGAGCGGGAGTGGCTACACTAAAATCAGACAAAATAGACTTTAAGAGAAAAAGAACATTTCATAATGATAAAAGGGTAAATTTATCAGAACTGAATGACAGTTATAAACATGTATGCATACAATAACAACTTAAAATTCATGAAGTAAAAGTGACAAAACTGCAGGGAAAAATGGTCAATTTAACAATAACAATTGGAGACTTCAATAATAGATAGTACAACTAGGAAGAAGATTAAAAAGGAAACAAAAGACCTGAAAACACTATAAAACAACTAGACATAACAGACATCTAAATAACTCTCCACCCAACAACAACAGAATATATGTTCTTCAGAACATTCTCCAGGATAGACCATATGCTAGGTCATAAAACAAGCCTCCATAAATTAACAAAGATTTCAATCATACAAAGAATGTCCTTCAACCACAGTAGAGTAAAATTAGAAGTCAATAAAAAAATAAAATATGGGAAATTCATAAATACATAGAAATTAAGCATCATACTCCTATACAACCAAAGGGTCAAAGAAGAAATCACAAGAGAAATTAGAAAGTATGCTGAGATGAACAAAAATGAAATAATAAAAATGAAATGCAGCAAAGGCAGTGTATAGAGGAAAATTATCTGTAAATGCCTATGTTGAATCAATAACCTAATCTTTTAACTTAAGAAACTAGAAAAGAAATGCAAGCTAAGCCTAAAGTAAGTATAAAGAAAATAATGAAGAGTAGAGTGAAAATAAATTAAATGGAGAATAGAAAATGGATAGAAAAAAAAAAACTTTTAAGTTCTTCTAAAGAACCAAACATTGGCAAACCATTAGCTAGACTGACATACATACACACATACATAACTGAAATTAGCTCCCTAAATCTGGAATGAAAGAGAGGACATACTATCAACCTTATAGAAGTAAAGGAATTATAAGGGATACCATGAACAAATGTATGCCAACAAGTTAGATAACCCGGATGAAATGGACAAATTCCCAGAAAGGTATAAACTACTGAAACTCACTCAAGAAAAAAAAGGAAAGGAAAGGAGAGGACAGAAGAAAAGAGAAAAGAGAAAAGAAAAGGAAAAGGAAAAAGAAAATCCAAACAGAAATATAGGAAGTAAAGAGATTGAGTTAATAATCAAAAATCTTCCCACAGAGAAAAGCCTAGACCCAGAGGACTTCACTAGTACATTCTCCGAAATATTTAAAGAGGAATTAACACCAATTCTTTACCAACTCTTCTAAAAAACAGAAGTAAGAAAATTTACCAATCCAATCTGTAAGGCCAATATTACCCTGATATCTCAACCACATAAAGATATGACAAGAGAAGAAAACTACAAATCATACAAATGGCTAACAGGCACACGAAAAAATGTTCAAAATCATTAGCCATCAGGGAAATTCAAATCAAAACCACATTGAGATACCACCTTACGCCAGTTAGAATGGCAAAAAATTGACAAGGCAGGAAACAACAAATGTTGGAGAGGATGTGGAGAAAAGGGATCCCTCCTACATTGTTGGTGGGAATGCAAGTTGGTACAGCCACTCTGGAAAACAGTGTGGAGGTCCCTTAAGCTAAAAATTGAGCTATCCTATGACCCAGCAATTGCACTACTGGGTATTTACCCCAAAGATAAAGACGTAGTGAAGAGAAGGGCCATATGCACCCCAATGTTCGTAGCAGCATTGTCCACAATAGCTAAATTGTGGAAGGAGCTGAGATGCCCTTCAACAGATGACTGGATTAAGAAGATGTGGTCCATATATACAATGGAATATTACTCAGCCATCAAAAAGAATGATTTCACAACATTTGCAGCAACATGGACGGGACTGGAGGAGATTATGCTAAGTGAAATAAGTCAAGCAGAGAAAGACAATTATCATATGGTTTCACTCATTTATGGAACATAAGAAATAGCAGGAAGATTGGTAGGAGAAGGAAGGGAAGAATGGGGGGGTAAACAGAAGGGGGAATGAACCATGAGAGACTATGGACTCTGGGAAACAAACTGAGGGTTTCAGAGGGGAGGGGGAAGGGGGATTGGGATAGACTGGTGATGGGTAGTAAGGAGGGCACGTATTGCACGGTGCACTGGGTGTTATATGCAAACAATGAATCATGGAACACTACATCAAAAACTAAGGATGTACTGTATGGTGACTAACATAACATAATAAAAAATTATTTTAGAAAAAAGAACTTTGGAAGATCATAAAAAAAAGAAAACTACAAATCAATATCTCTGATGAGTATAGACATAAAAATCTTCAACAAAATACTATGAAACAGAATCCAAAAGATTATACATCACAACAAAGTGAAATTTACCACTCTTTTTAAGGCCTGAGTTGACAGGCAATGGAAATATAATTCTTTGAGGACTGGTTCTGGACCAGGTTGGGGGTTAAAGAGGTGAGATACTAAAATCAGGTTAATCTTATGTTAGTGATTAATTCTAATGAAAATGGGATTAAGTTCCTCAGAGCATTCATGACCTATTTTAAAGATTTTATTTATTTATTTATTTATTTGACAGAGAGAGAGAGAGACAGCAAGAGAGGAAACACAAGCAGGGAGAGTGGGAGAGGAAGAAGCAGTCTCCCAGCAGAAGAGCCTGATGTGGGGCTCGATCCCAGAACGCCGGGATCACGCCCTGAGCCGAAGGCAGACGCTTAACGACTGAGCCACCCAGGCAGCCCTAAAGATTTTATTTTATTTTTTTAAAGTAATCTTTATACATGGGTCTCAAACTCACAACCCCAAGATCAAGAGTCATATGCTTCACCAACTGAGCCAGGAAACCCCATGACCTATTTTAAAGCTTCTCAACCCGAAAGACTCTCAACTAAAGGAAATCCAGGGTCCACAATTTTGTAAAAACATACAGAGGCCTATAGAAATGATACACTGTGTCAGCAATTAAAAGCAAGGTTATTTCTTTATCTACCAGCTCTGTGATCTTGAGCAAGACAGTTATATTTTCAAATCCTCAGTTGCCCCTTCTGTAAAACAGAAAGAACAAAAGTACCTACACTTTGTAGCATTGTTGTGGTAATTAAATGAAATTTAATAGGTTGATATATAGTGCTAGGTACATGGAAAGGATCAGATGGATGTTGGCTGCTGTAGGCTGCCCTTGAAGATCTATGTTCCTTATTCTACAAAGGGAAGGGAAAAGCTCAGGCCTACTAATGTCACTCTGTCCTACATATCAGCCTGGTATTCTTAAATGGGAGTGAAGGAATATCAGCTCCCTCACAGAACTGTCCCTCCAATTGGAAGAAAAAATATTGTTAAAATGTCTATGCTACCTAGAGAAATCTATACATTCAATGCAACCCCTATCAAAATACCGTCAACTTTTTTCACAGAGCTGGAACAAATAATCCTAAAATCTGTATGGAATAGACCCCAAATAGCCAAAAGAATGTTGAAAAAGAAAACCAAAGCTGGTGGCATCACAATCCCAGACTTCAAGCTCTGTTACAAAGCTGTAATCATCAAGGGGTGCCTGGGTGGCTCAGTTGTTAAGCATCTGCCTTTGGCTCAGGGCATGATCCCAGTGTTCTGGGATCGAGCCCTGCGTCAGGCTCCTCTACTGGGAGCCTGCTTCTTCCTCTCCCACTCTCCCTGCTTGTGTATCCTCTCTTGCTGGCTGTCTCTCTCTGTCAAATAAATAAATAAAATCTTTTTTAAAAAAAACAAAAAACAAAGAAACCAAAGCTGTAATCATCAAGACAGTACAGTATTGGCACAAAGAGAGACACACAGATCAATGGAACAGAATAGAGAACTCAGAAATGGACCTTCAACTCTCTGGTCAACTAATCTTGCACAAAGCAGAAAAGAATATCCAATGGAAAAAAGACAGTCTCTTCAACAAATGGTTTTGGGAATATTGGACAGCCACATGAGCAGAAGAATGAAACTGGACCATTTCCTTACACTTACACAAAAATAGGCTCAAAATGGATGAAAGACCTAAATATGAGCTAGAAATCCATCAAAATCCTAGAGGAAAACAGAGGCAGCAACTTCTGTGACTTCGGCCACAGCAACCTCTTGCTAGACACTTCTACAAAGGCAAGGGAAACAAAGGCAAAAATGAACTACTGGGACTTCATCAAGATAAAAAGCTTTTGCACAGCAAAGGAAACAGTCAACAAAACAAGAGACAATCAACAGAACGGGAGAAGATATTTGCAAATGTCTTATCAGATAAAGGGCTAGTATCCAAAAATCTATAAAGAACTTATCAAATTCAACAACCAAAAACAAAGAATCCAGTCAAGAAACGGGCAGAAGACATGAACAGATGTTTCTTCAAAGAAGACATACAAATGGCCAACAGACACATAAAAAATGCTCCATATCACCGGGCATCAGGGAAATACAAATCAAAACTACAATGAGATACCACCTCACACCAATGAGAATGGCTGAAATGAACAACTCAGGAAACAACAAATATTGGTGAGGGTGCAGGGAAAGGGGATCCCTCTCACACTGTTGGTGGGAATGCAAACTGGTGCAGCCACTCTGGACAACAGTGTGGAGATTCCTCAGAAAGTTAAAAATAGAGCTACCCTGTGACTCAGCAATTGCACTACTAGGTATTTACACAAAGATACAAACATAGTGATCCGAAGGGGCACCTGCACCCCAATGTTTACAGCAGTGATGTCTGCAACAGCCAAACTGTGGAAAGAGCCCAGATGTCACCAACAGATGAATGGATAAAGGAGATTTGGTATATACACACACACACACACACACACACACACACACACACACAATGGAATACTACTCAGCCATCAAAAAGGTGAAATCTTGCCATTTACAATGATGTGGATGGAACTAGAGGGTATTATACTAAGTAAAATAAGTCAGAGCGAGACAACTATATGATGTCACTCATATGTGGAATTTAAGAAACAAAACAGATGATCATAGGGGAAAGAGGTAAAAATAAAACAAGACAAAATCAGAGAGGCAGACAAACCATAAAAGACTCTTAATCATAGGAAACAAACTGAGGGTTGCTCAAGGGGAGAGGGTGGGGGAATGGGGTAACCGGATGATGAACATTAAGGAGGGCACGTGATGTAATGAGCACTGGGTGTTACATAAGACTGATGAATCACTGACCTCCACCTCTGAAACCAATAATACATTATATGCTAACTAATTTAATTTAAATTAAAAAAAAAAGAATTGTCCCTCCAGCTCCAGTGACTAACTCCCACTTCTTTGTCAGTCATTACAGCGGTGGGATATGGACTGCCCAGCTCTCCGTCTGCCCTCAAGGAAGTCCTTGCTCCCAGGTCTGCTTCACCAACCACCACGCCACCCACCATATGGCAATCTCTCAGGAACCTTTGTAAATTTTTAGAGTGGATTATTTCATCCTTTCTTCTTACGTAAAAGAGAAATTAAACCACAGGAGAACCAAGAGTCTTGCCCAAGTTTTCAGATAGTGTGCTTTTTCTAATCCATGCTGCCTTTCATTCAAAAGAGATAAAAATGTATACAATTTTGAGTCAACAAGACTAGATAGCCAGACAGACCTGGCTAAGCTAAACCAGACAAACTGTTTCCTCTGTGTGACTTATTATCCTCAACTTTAAAAAGGCTACCGTGAGAATTCAATAAAATAGTAAAGAAAAATTGTCTACCACAGGGCCTGATTGTTTGGAGAAGGCCCTTCTGAAATGCTTACCTCTCCTCATTTTCCCCAATTAAAAAAAAAAGTATGTATTTTTTCAAGTTTTTATTTAAATTCCAATTAGCTAACATACAGTGTACTATGAGTTTCAGGTGTACAATACAGTGACTCACAACCTCCATATATCACCCAGCGCTCATCACAACTGGTGCACTTAATCCCCAGCACTTATTTCACCCATCCCCCCTCCCACCTCCCCTCCAGCAACCCTCAGTTTGTTCTCTATAGGTAAGAGTCTGTTTCTTGGTTTGTCTCTCTCTTTTGTTTTGTTTGTCCTTTGCTCATTTGTTTTGTTTCTTAAATTCCACATGAGTGAAATCATATGGTATTTGTCTTTCTCTGCCTGACTTACTTTGCTTAGCATAATACTCTCTACCTCCATCCATGTCATTGCAAATGGGAAGATGTCATTCTTTTTTATGACTAAGTAATATTCCATTGTACATATACAGCACCCCTTCTTTATCCATTCCTCAGTTGATGGACTCTTGGGCCGTTTCAATAGTTTATCTATTGTAGATAACACTGCTGTAAACATCAGGGTTGCATGTATCCCTTTGAATTATTATTTTTGTATTCTTTGGGTAAATACCTAGTATGCATTTGCTGAACTGTAGGGTAGTTCTATTTTTAACTTTTTGAGGAACCGCCATACTGTTTTCCAGAGTGGCAAGACTTCATCAAGATAAAAAAACTTCTGCACAGCAGGGGCGCCTGGGTGGCACAGCGGTTAAGCGTCTGCCTTCGGCTCAGGGCGTGATTCCGGCGTTATGGAATCGAGCCCCACATCAGGCTCCTCTGCTATGAGCCTGCTTCTTCCTCTCCCACTCCCCCTGTCTGTGTTCCCTCTCTCGCTGGCTGTCTCTATCTCTGTCGAATAAATAAATAAAATCTTAAAAAAAAAAAAAAAACTTCTGCATAGCAAAGCAAACAATCGACAAAACTAAAAGACAGCCTACGGAATGGGAAACGATATTTGCAAATAACAAATCTGATAAAGGCTTAGTGTCCAAAATATATAAAGAACTTGCATGCATTATTTGTATTTTTCCTTTAAAACTTATGTAGGTATGTTTTAAAGAAAATCTACATAGCTATGTTTTAAAACATATGTGGCTATGTTTTAAAGAAAAAATACAAATAATCCAGTATTTTCCCACAAATGGTTAGACTTTTCCAAATTTCTGGGTTTCTGATAGAAAAAAGAAAAAAAGTCATGACACAGTAAAAGGCAGTTCTGCTTAGAAATAATAGTTAACACAATAACATGAGAAAAAACTTCAGAGACATTGTGAAGACAAGTTTCAGTCTGACAAAATCCCCAGAAAACTCGTCCTTATGTAAAGCAATCGATTGACCCAAAGGTACAAATAAAAATAAAAATTAAAAAAAAAAAGTAAACAGTGGTCTAGTATCCAAAGGGGTAGGAGCAAGCGCTGACCCAGGCTGGTGGCCTGGCCTGTCCCTGGAGCACTGGATTCCTAACGCTCGTCTCCTGAACAAGCAGAATCCTCATTTTTCTGTAACAGCCTTGGAGCAGCCTACTCTGCAAGCTTCTTTTTAAATAATTGTTGAGTTTCTTACAAAGAGTTTTAACTTTGCTAGGCAGTGTGGCCCACATGTGTTCTTGGGATAGCAAAGCACCCTTGGTTCTCTGGCCTCTACAGCTCTTATGCAATGTCCCTGGCACAACGACACAGGGTTTCTGGAATCTCTGTTTCTCCTGGGGAAAAACTAGAAATCATTCTTTGTCAAATACATGATGTTTGAGAAATGACATTTCTTTTTCATGTATTTGAAAGCATGTCATTAAAGCATTGGCAACTTTGAAGTTCCCCTCCAGCACGTGCCTGGTGGGAACTATAAGCCATCTCCTTCACTGTGTGCTCACTGGTCCCATCAAAGAGAATTCTTTTTTTCTTTTTTGAAATTACGAAGACTGTGAGTGGTTTGGAATTAATTTTTTTTTAAAGAAGTAGGAAAAGAAAAAGAAAAATTGCCGAAGGAAACTTTGAAAAGAAACACTTGCTATTCTTGTAGAGACAGCACTCCTGTCACATTCGTCATACCCTTGTTCTCCTTTCATGGAAAAGGAACTTCCTAGGTCATCATCACTCATTGGTTGCTACACAGAAAGCCACTGGAAACAAGGACTCCTCCTGTTACCCTGAAGCAGTTTTTGGTTTTTTTTTTCCAGCCATACAGGCAACACTCCAATCAGAAGCAGATCTCTGAATCATGGCATTTTAAAGAGATTTTGTCAAGAAAGGGAACATGGTGGAGAACAGTCCTCTACCAGACAGAAGACGGAAATCTTCAAAAGCACCTGGAACTATGAGCAGAAGTTTCACTTTTTCTAAGAAAAAAAGAAAACCCATACTTGTTTCACTTTGGAAAGGAAATATACATCTTTTATCCATATTACCTGCCAGTTATTCATACTTACATGAATCAAATAAATCTTTTCATTAAAAACCCTATAGTCATCATTACAGACACTATGGGAAAATAGCATGCTTTCTTGGCTAAACTGCCAAGATGAAAAAAGAGAGCTGTGACTGATACCCTTTTAACTCTTTTTTTAAAAACAGACTTTAGGACTATGGACTGTGAGAGGCAAACTGAGGACTTCAGAGGGGAGGGGGTGGGGGAAGGGGATAGCCTGGTGATGGGTAGTAGGGAGGGCACGTATTGCATGGTGCACTGGGTGTTATACGCAACTAATGAAGCATCAAACTTTACATCGGAATCTGGGGATGTACTGTATGGTGATTAACACAATATAATAAAATAAAATAAAAAAAAAAAAAAAAAAAAAAAAAAAAACAGACTTTAGGGGCGCCTGGGTGGCTCAGCTGGTTAAGCGGCTGCTTTCAGCTCAGGTCATGATTTCAGGTTCCTGAGATCAAGCCCCACGTTGGGCTCCCTGCTCAAGGGGGCGTCTGCTTCTCCCTCTCCCTCTGCCTGCAGCTCCCCCGGCTTGTGCTCTCTCTCAGATGAATAAATAAAATCTTTAAATAAATAAATAATAAAAACAGGGCTTTATTTTTTTAGAGCAGTTTTAGGTTCTCAGCAAAATGAGAAAATAGAGAGATTTCCCATATGCCCCCTGGCTCCACACATGCACAATCTCCCCCATTATCAACATCCCATAGCAGAGTGGTACCCTAGCTATAGTCAAGGTACCTACGTTGACAATCATTATCACCCAAAGCCCATACTCTATATTAGGGTTCATTCTTGGTCTTGTACATTCTATGGATTTTGGCAAATGTATAACATCATATACTGCCACTGGAGTATCTCAGAATAGGTTCACTGCCCTAAATATTCTTCGTGCCCTAGTTATTCCTCCCTCCCCTCAACCCATGGCAACACTGATCCTTTTACTGTCTCCATAGGTTTGCCTTTCCAGAAGGTCATAAAATTAGAATCATATAGTAGATAGTCTTTTCAGATTAGCTTCTTTCACTTAATAATACACCTTAAAATTCCCTCCTTGAGTTTTCATGTTTTCATAACTCGTTTCTTTTCATGGGGGCTGAATAATATTCCATTATATGAATGTACCACAGTTTATATGTCCATTCACCTATGGAAGGACATTTTGGTTGCTTCCAAGTTTTGTCAGCTGTGAATAAAGCTGCTATAAACATGCATGTGTAGGTTTATATTGACATGGGTTTTTGACTCATTTGGGAAAACACCAAGGAATGAGATTGCTAGATTAAGGCCCAGCTATCTTCTAAAATGACTCTACCAGTTTATAATTCTACCAGCAGTGAATGAGAGTTCCTGTTGCTACACACTCCAACCAACATTTGCTATTGTCGGGTTTCTGGATTTTAGCCATTCTAATATGTGTGTAGTGATATCCCATTGCTATTTTAATTTGCACTTCCTTAATGACATTTGATGTGGAGTATCTTTTCATACACTTATTTGCTACCTATATCTATTTTTTAGTGAGGTATCTGTTCAGATCAATTGCCTATTTTTAAACTAGGTTTTCTTATCATTCAGTTTTTAAGAGTTCTTTGTATATTTTGGATAGTAGTCCTTTATAAGATATGTCCCTTGCAAATATTTTCTCTCAGTTTGTAACATGTCTACTTATTTTTTGGAGAGTGTTTCACAGAGCAGAAGCTTTTAATTTTAATGAAGCCAAGCTTATCAATCATTTCTTTCATGAATCATGCCTTTGGTGATGTATCCGAAACAGCATCATCATACCCAAAGTCATCTAAATTTTTTTTCCTATGTTATCTCCTTAAGAGTTTTCTAATTTTGTATTTTTTGAAGATTTATTTATTTGAGAGAGAGAGCACGCACATGTGCTAGAGACAGCATGTGGGGGGGAAGGGTAGAGGAAGGGGAAGAGAATCTCAAGCAGACTCCCCACTGAGCATGGAACCTGACCTGGGACTCGATCCCACGACCTCAGGATCATGACCTGAGATGAAATCAAGAACTGGAGGCTCAACCAACTGAACCACCCAGGCACCCCCATAATTCTGGGCCTTATAGCTAAGCCTATGGCTCATTTTGAGTTAATTTTTGTGAAGAGTGGAAGGTCTGCGTCTAGACCTTTTTACATGTGGATATCCAGCTGTCCCAGCACCATTTGTTGAAAACACTACCTTTTCCACATTGCATTGTCTTTGCTCTTTTGTAAAGAATCAGTTGACTATATCTAGGTCTATTTCTGGAATCTCTATTCTGTTCTATTGGTCTATGTGTCTGTTCTTTCACCAATCCACACTCTCTTGATTACTGTAGCTTTAGAGTAAGTCTTGAAGTCAGATAGTGTCAGTCCTCCAACTTCCCTCTTCTCTTTCAATATTGTGTTGGTGGCCCTAGGTCTTTTGCGTCTCCATAAAAACTTCAGAAGCAGTTTGTTAACTGATTTTGCCTGGGACTGTACTGATGCTATAGGTCAAGTTGGGAAAAACGGTCATCTGGACAATATTGAGTCCTCCTATCCATGAATATGAAATATCTCCCCATTCATTTAGCTCTTTGATTTTTTTTAATCAGAGTTTTGTCATTTTCATCATATAGATCTCTAATATATTTTGTTAGATTTATACCTGAGTATTTCATTTATGGAGGTGCTAATGTAAATGTTATTGTGTTTTTAATTTCAAATCCTACTTGTTCATTGTTGGTATACAGGAAAGCAATTGACTTTTGAATATTAACCTTGTATTGTGTAAACTTGTTATAACTAGTTATTAGTTACAAGAGTGTTTTTGTCAATTCTTTCAGATTTTCTACGTACACAGTCAGATCATCTGTGAACAAAGTGAGTTTTATTTCTTTCTTTTCAATGTATACCTTTCATTTCCTTTTCTTTTCTTATTATAGTAGCCATGGCTCCAAATACAATGCTGAAAAGCAGGGGCGAGAGGGGATATCTCACCTTGTTAACCTGATCTTAGTGGGAAAGCTTCAAGCTTGTCACCATTAAGTATGATGTCAGCTGTAGGATTCTGCCAGTATTCTTTATCAAGTTGAGGACATTCCTCACTATTCCTATTTACTGAGAGATTCTGTCATGAAAGATTGTTGAATTTTGTCAAGTGCTTTTTCTGCATCTATTGATAGGACCATGTGATTTTTTTCTTCTTTAGCCCATTGATGTGATGGATTACATTAATTGGTTTTCTAATATTGAACCAGCCTTGCAAACCAGGAACAAATCCTTCTTGGTCATGGTGTATAATTTCTTTTTATATATTATTGGATTTGATCTACTAATATTTTGTTGATCCTTCTAACTTTGAAATACTGGAAGACACAGCTTATATCAGAGAGAAAAAAAAAAACTGTGGATGTGCCTGGGTGCCTCAGTGGGTTAAGCATCGGCCTGTGGCTCAGGTCATGATCCCAGGGTCCTGGGACCCAGCTCCACATCGGGCTCCCTGCTCAGCAAGAAGCCTGCTTCTCCTTCTCCCTCTGCCTGCCACTCCCCCTGCTTGTGTGCACTCTCTCTCTCTCTGTCAAAAAAATTAATAAATCTTTTTTAAAAAAGAAAAAAACTGTGAATGCATGGTTCAACTTTAATGTCATCTAGATAGAGAGAACATTTGATACATCTCTGAAGCGATCTGGGTGTTCTCAGATTTCTCTTTTCAGAGAAATTTACATGATCAACACATCTCAGCAAACTGAAAAAAGAAGGAAATATCTTTAATATGATAAAAGTACATAAAAAACCCTACCGAAAACATCATACTTTGTGGTGAAAATAATGAATGCTTTCCACCTAAGTTTGGGAACAACATAAAGATGTCTACCATCATTATTTCTATTTATTAGTGTGCTGGAGATCTTCTGTTGAAGAAATATTTGCTTATCTCACATCACCTATAAGATGCAAGAAGTACTAAACATAAATGAAAGATAAAGAAATTATGTTGATTATAAAACTCAACACCCCAAAAAAGATCAATACTCCAATTAAAAAATGGACAGAAGACATGATTAGACATTTCTCCAAAGAAGACATACAGATGGCCAACAGACACATGAAAAGCTGTTCAACATCCCTCATCATCAGGGAAACACAAATCAAAGCTAAGGTATCACTTCACACCTGTCAGAATGGCTAAAATCAACAACACAAGAAACAAGTGTTAGCAAAAATGTAGAGAAAGGGGACTGTTACTCTGTTGGTGGGAATGCAAACTGGTGCAGCCACCTTGGAAAACAGTATAGATGTTCCTCAAAAAGCTCAAAGTAGAACTGGCCTACGACCCAGCAATTGCCCTGCTAAGTATTTACCCAAAGATACAAAAATACAGATTCAAAGGGATACATGCACCTGATGTTTATAGAAACATTATCAACAACAGCTACATTACGGAAACATCTCAAGTACCCATCACTGATGAATGGATAAAGAAAGGGTGGTATATATAACACAATGGAATATTAGTCATAAAAAAGAATGACATCTTGCCATTTGCAATGACATGGATGGCTAGAGCATATTATGCTACGTGAAATAAGTCAATCAGAGAAAGACAAATACCATATGATTTCACTCATGTGGAATTTAAGAAACATAACAAATGAGCAAAGGGAAAAAAGGAGAGAGAGGTAAACCAAGAAAAACTCTTAAATATAGAGAACAAATTGATGGTTACCAGAGAGGAGGTGGGTGGTGGGGATGGATTGAATAGGTAATGGGGATTAAGAAGTACACTTGTGATGAACACTGGTGTTGTATGGAGGTGTTGAATCACCATATGGTACACCTGAAACTATTACACTGTATGTTAGCTAACTAGAATTTAAATAAAATCTTTAAAAAAAAGAACAACATGGAAAATAATGACCTAACCAAAGATGAAGTCACTGATTTATAGCTGAACAAAAACTTGACCACAACTGGTGTTTAACCAAAAAATTGCAGTGTTCTTTGAAAGAAGTCTGCCTACTTTGGTCTTGTAAAGTAAACTATGAAAGTTTTAATTACGTTCACAACAATATATTTTGAGAAACTAGATTTTCAACACTTGTGAACATCCAAACAAAAGATCAAAATCAACTGGATATTACATGCATGTTGCCTTGTCAAAGGGCATCTCATGGTTTAATTCTCTCGTTCAGGCTAAGTAACTACTGCCTTTACACTAATGTCTTTAAAAAATAAAATGTAGCTTACCTTGTCAAGATTTTAAGTGTGTTTTTTGTTATTCAGTGTGTTAACAAAGAACATATATTATTATATAACAAATTTAAAAAATATTTTGATAACTATATTTTACTATAATTAGTTTCCTTTGTAATCTAATTTATTTTATGCATTTAAAAACATGACTCTGAGAATACTCCATACGCTTCACCAGACTAGCAAAAGATCCATTGCACAGAAAGCTTAAGATGGTCACGGTTTTTCTGGAAAGTTGCAACACAGGTGTGTGATGCAGCGGCACCCAGCCGGCTCAGTGCGGGGAGCTCGCAATCCTGATCTCGGTATTGTACGTTTAAGCCCCGTGTTGGGTGCAGAGATTACTTAAAAAAATAAAATATTTATTAAAAAAAAGTATTTGACGAAGACAGCAATACGTCCTCCCGGTGTTGGAACCATCATGAGCAATTTCATGAGATTACTTATGATCTCAGTCTCTCATTACAGCAACTGGAAGACCGCCTTCTGCTTGTTTTAATGATAATGACCTCATCTGCTACCAGTGATTTAGGCCAGGAAGCTCCCTAGATTCCTGTTTTTGACCCTGACAGCATGTCCAGAACCCTACTTATAGTTATTGCAACGATTCCACACCTTTAGGAGGAAAATGTTTCCCCCCATGCACGCTCTCATTTTCTCTCAAATAAATAAATAAAATCTTTAAAAAAAAATGGGGTGCCAGGATGGCTCAGTTGGTTAAACATTTGACTCTTCGGTTCAGCTCAGGTCATGGTCTTGGGGTCACACGCTCAGGGTCGTGGGCTCGAGCCCCACATCAGGTTCTGTGCAGTCTAGTTCCTCTCCTTCCCCCTCCGACACTCCCCCCAATAAAGAGACAAAATCTTCAGGGGCACCTGAGTGGCTCAGTCGTTAAGTGTCTGCTTTTAGCTCAGGTCATGATCCCAGGGTCCTGGGATTGGGCTCCCTGCTCCGCACAAAGCCTGCTTCTCCCTCTCCCACTCCCCCTGCTTGTGTTCCCTCTCTCGCTGTCTCTCTCTCTCTAATAAATAAATAAAATATAAAAAAAAAATCTTTAAAAAATAACAGAGGAAAATGATCATTTTGACCACTTCCCCAGATTCATGTTGTGTGTGTGTATGTGTGTTTAATATTTGACTGAGAGAGAGAGAGAGCGAGCTAGCTCTCTACATATTCAAGTATATGTATTTTTAACTTTGTGAAATCCTGGCCTCATCTTCAAAGATTTTAAATTTTTGCATCTTTTCATGCCTGTAAGCTTTTGTCATTTTGAATGTGCAAATTCTCTTATAAATTTAAAATATAATAGCTTGTTATTCTAAAGTTTGCAACATATACTTTGGAAAGACTCTCTCCCAATTCGTATTATATTGACCAGTACCAATCAAATTTTTAATTTTTCTGAAGGGTTATCAAGGAGGTAACTAGCACTTGCTTTATAATTCCACCAATTAGCAAAAAAATAATACAGGCAATACTGGTTTTGAGGTATTTCTTGGAAAATTCTTGGCTCCTAGGTGAAATTCATATTAGGATTCTTTTTTTTTTTTTAAAGATTTTATTTATTTATTTGACAGAGAGAGAGACAGCCAGCGAGAGAGGGACCACAATCAGGGGGTGGGAGAGGAAGAAGCAGGCTCCCAGCGGAGGAGCCTGATGTGGGGCTCGATCCCAGAACGCTGGGATCACGCCCTGAGCCAAAGGCAGACGCTTAACCACTGAGCCACCCAGGTGCCCCCATATTAGGATTCTTATTTTAATTGACAAACATAGGGTAGAACAGCAAATTCTCAGAAGTCATTGGATAAACACAAATATCTATTACTTTAATATAATAAAAATTCAAATTCTATCCAGCCAACTTAAAATATTATAATATATAATCAGAACATATGAAAGGAAAAAGAAAACAAAGCCACTGATTGGAAACTAAATCTCACCCAGAATATTCAAGAGGAAACTTTTATACATTCATATAATTCCAGGATTAATGAAGTCCTGCCAGAACTATTTCCTAAAACATACCATCTTTTCCCATTATAATACACTTTAATGGCAAGTGAAATCCTATGTTCTATCATATTTGCATAGGTTTCAGCTATTTGGGTTTTTTTTTTTTTAAACATTTTATTTCTGGAGCACCTGGGTGGGTCAGTCGGTTAAGATTCTGTCTTCAGCTGAGGTCATGACCGGGGTCCTAGGATCGAGCCCCACATTGGGCTCCTTGCTCAGTGGGGAGCCTGCTTCTCCCTCTTCCTCTTCCTGCTGCTACCCCTGCTTGTGCTCTCTCTCTCTGTATATATAACATAGAGATTAAATTAAAACAGAGAGAGAGAGAGAGCACGTGAGAGCACACAAGCAGGGGGAGCAACAGAGGGAGAACCAGACTCCCCACTGAGCAGGGGGCCGATGCGGGGCTTGATCCCAGGACCCTGGGATCATGACCTGAGTCAAAGGCATATGCTTAAGCCACTCAGCCACCCAGGTGCCCCTAGCTATTTGGGTTTTAATGCAGAAATCCAAAATCTTGCCATGCCTCAAATTTCCAATTTTGCACTCTGTAATAACTGCATGTATCAATACAGAATGAAACACAAAATTATGTTCTTTAAAATCAAGGTAACTCCATCAACTCTCTGCACTCAGGCCTTCAAACTACACTACCAGCTTCCATGAGTCTCCAGTGCAGGCACCATATTGTGTGACTTCTCAGCGTTCATAATCAAGTGAGCCAGAACCTTATGATAAATCTCTCTCTTTCTCTCTCCCTCCCTCTCTCTCCCCATGTATATATTATATATTGGATAAAAATGGATCAAAGACCTAAACCTAAAAATGAAAACTATAAAACTCTTAGAAAAAAACAGGGGAAAAGCTTCATGACATCAGCTATGGCAATGTTTCTTTCAGATATGACATTAAAAGCTCAGACAACAAAAGAAAAACCAGATAAATCAGACTCATCAAAATAAAAAAGTTTGTGCTTCAAGAAGCACTTTCAACAAAATGAAAAGGCACCCCATGGAATGAGAGAAAACATTTGCAAGACATATATATCTGGTAAGGGATTAATATCCAGCATATATAGACTCCTACGAGTCAGCAACAATAACAAAAAACCAAATAATCCTATTAAAACATGGATAAATCATAAGACTTGAATAGACACTTCTCCATAAGATACACAAATAGCCAATAAGCATATGAAAAGGTGTTCAACTTCATTAATCATTAGGGAAATGCAAATCAAATCACAATGAGATACTACTTTAAACCCCTTCCATGACTATTATCAAAAGTCAGAAAATAAGCATTGATAAGGATGTGAAGAAAATGTAACTCTTGTGCATTGCTACTGGGAATATAAAATGGTGCAGCCATTATAGAAAAAAGTATGGCATTTCCTCAAGAAATTGAACATCGAGCTACCATATGATCCAGCAATTCCACTTCTGGGGATACACGCAAAGAACGGAAAGCAGAGATTTAAACAGATATTTGTACACCGAGTTCAGGGCAACATTATTCGCAATAGCCAAAAGGTGGAATCAACACAGTGTTCATTGATGGATGACTAGATAAACAAGATGTGGTATGGACAGACATAAAACGGACTATTATTCAGCCTTTGAAAGGAGGAAACTCTGACACATGCTAGAACATAGACGAATCTTGAAGAGGACGATTCTGCTAAGTGAAATACGAGTCGGCCACAAAAGGACAGATATTGTCTGATTCACTTATACGAGGGAGCTAGAGCACTCAAATTCACAAAGACGGAGAGAATGATGGTTGCCAAGGGCTGGGGGGAGGGGAGGATAGGAAGTTACCCTTCAATGGCTAAGGAGTTTCCTTTGGGAAGATGAAGTTCTGCAGATGGATGGTGGTGATGGCTGCCCAACAACGTGAATGCGCTTCATGCTACTGAACTGTACGCTTAAAAATGGTTAAGATGGTAATTTTTATGTTATCTATACAGAGAGATATAATCCCAAAAAGTTTAAAAACAACAACAGCAGTACTGACTTGATGCATTTTGGCAAGTGTGAGGACTACATATGCTGTTCTGCGAAGCATAAATCATTGGACACCTAATAGAACCTCCAAACTAATTCCCTCGTCCTTCCGTTCCCAAAACACTAGATAACGGACTGCACTCAGGAATCGGTTGGTTAAACAGAGGGAAATTCTGCATTTTTTTTTAAAGATTTTATTTATTTATTTGACAGACATAGAGACAGCCAGCGAGAGAGGGAACACAAGCAGGGGGAGTGGGAGAGGAAGAAGCAGGCTCATAGCAGAGGAGCCTGACGTGGGGCTCGATCCCACAACGCCGGGATCACGCCCGGAGCCTGACGTGGGGCTCGATCCCACAACGCCGGGATCACGCCCTGAGCCGAAGGCAGACGCTTAACCGCTGTGCCACCCAGGCGCCCCTGCAATTTTAAATTCTATATAATGGTGATTTATCGACTGCATTCCTATTACTGCTTTCCTTGCCCAAAGCTTTGCCTTAATGTGTGTACACACACACACACACCCCACATCCTTAAAACATTAAAACCTAAGTTAAAGGGGGGGTGGACAGAAAAAAAATGCCTAAAAAAAGCCACAGAAGGCAGCATCACGTCCACATAGCTGCGGCCTTTACTCCCACGGTCCGTTTCACTTGCAGGGCCTGTCCCCGCACCAACGCCATTCCTTGGCGAGAGCTTTCATTGCGCACAAACGCTCGGCTGGAGGAACGGTCTTAAATTCCGAGTTTCTACGTCCACACCACGTGGACTTGGCGCGTCCTCCAACGGGCAAGGCAGCGGTGAGCCCCGGCTCCCGGCCCGCAGTTGGCTCCCACGGCCCGAAAGGCAAAGCGCCCCTCTCTCCCGCCTCTCTTTACACCGCTCCCGCCCCCTCATGTCGCCCATCTTTTCCCTCCCCTCTTTTCCCGCTTTCGCTCTTTCACGGGATGAGTTCGCGCCAGCCCGACACGGACCGTGCCTTCGTCTCGGGAAAAACTCAGGAGAGGCCAAGACGCGGGTGGCGCCCTCCGGCCCTCCCTCGCCCCGCGAGAGCGCAGCCCGCCCGCC